>NC_091224.1:4307025-4409525 GCF_040958095.1 Procambarus clarkii
CATTCCTTGAAAAAGTCAGCAGTTTGCCATTCCCGCACAATGGAGATCATATAGTTGCATACATGTTTACAATTTCGATCAGTTGAAAGCAACACTGATACTGTGAGCTTCTGATACTGTGAGCTTCTGATACTGTGAGCTTCTGATACTGTGAGCTTCTGATACTGTGAGCTTCTGATACTGTGAGCGCCTGATACTGTGAGCGCCTGATACTGTGAGCGCCTGATACTGTCAGCTCCTGATATTGTGAGCGCCTGATACTGTGAGATCCTGATTCTGTAAGCTCCTGATACTGTTGCATGGCGGGATTACGCCACAGACACACCAGCATCACTACAGTATAACGGCAGAATTGTTGTCAAACATTTCCGCCATCATTTGATGATTTAAATTCTGAAATATTATTCAAGAATTATACTAAAGAAGTTACAAATGAACTTCTTCTCCCTGTAACAACAAAACTGGTTGACCACATTGGTAAATTATCATAATAATAACATCACAAAGAAATCACAATGGCGGGATCTGAATTTGTTTTAAGCCACTGGTGAGGCTTCACCCAGAGATGTAGTGGATCCCAGACACTTGCCTTAACCTTTTTGGCCATGATGGGACAAAACCCATTCAACCCGGAACTACACTGACCTGACTAGGAGGATCTGCGTAGGGGGGGGGGGGCAAATGTTGCCACATCCAGGTGGCCAGCCTACGTTGTCCTTCTGTCCGAACATATTGTATACTTGTATTTTACGTAAGACAGGTAAAATATTCTTTGGGATCGGCCGGTGGATGGAATGATCGTAGGAGGAGGACGAGTTGTTTCAATTGTTACCAATCCAGGCCTGTGATTAACAGTCTTAAAAAAATAAAATTCCGAAGCTTTGAATATCAATAAAGCATTGTAATTTTTATTTTATAGTCGACAGTTAAAATTGTAATGCATTAAGTGAGAGGACAGGTTGACTTGTAATGCATTAAGTGAGAGGACAGGTTGACTTGTAATGCATTAAGTGAGAGGACAGGTTGACTTGTAATGCATTAAGTGAGAGGACAGGTTGACTTGTAATGCATTAAGTGAGAGGACAGGTTGACTTGTAATGTATTAAGTGAGAGAACAGGTTGACTTGTAATGCATTAAGTGAGAGGACAGGTTGGCTTGTAATGCATTAAGTGAGAGGACAGGTTGGCTTGTAATGCATTAAGTGAGAGGACAGGTTGACTTGTAATGCATTAAGTGAGAGAACAGGTTGACTTGTAATGCATTAAGTGAGAGAACAGGTTGACTTGTAATGCATTAAGTGAGAGGACAGGTTGACGTGTAATGCATTAAGTGAGAGAACAGGTTGACTTGTAATGCATTAAGTGAGAGGACAGGTTGACTTGTAATGCATTAAGTGAGAGAACAGGTTGACTTGTAATGCATTAAGTGAGAGGACAGGTTGCCTTGTAATGCATTAAGTGAGAGAACAGGTTGACTTGTAATGCATTAAGTGAGAGGACAGGTTGACTTGTAATGCATTAAGTGAGAGGACAGGTTGACTTGTAATGCATTAAGTGAGAGGACAGGTTGACTTGTAATGCATTAGGTGAGAGGACAGGTTGACTTGTAATGCATTAAGTGAGAGGACAGGTTGACGTGTAATGCATTAAGTGAGAGGACAGGTTGACTTGTAATGCATTAAGTGAGAGGACAGGTTGACTTGTAATGCATTAAGTGAGAGGACAGGTTGACTTGTAATGCATTAAGTGAGAGGACAGGTTGACTTGTAATGCATTAAGTGAGAGGACAGGTTGACGTGTAATGCATTAAGTGAGAGGACAGGTTGACTTGTAATGCATTAAGTGAGAGGACAGGTTGACTTGTAATGCATTAAGTGAGAGGACAGGTTGACTTGTAATGCATTAAGTGAGAGGACAGGTTGACGTGTAATGCATTAAGTGAGAGGACAGGTTGACTTGTAATGCATTAAGTGAGAGGACAGGTTGGCTTGTAATGCATTAAGTGAGAGGACAGGTTGACTTGTAATGCATTAAGTGAGAGGACAGGTTGACTTGTAATGCATTAAGTGAGAGGACAGGTTGACGTGTAATGCATTAAGTGAGAGGACAGGTTGACTTGTAATGCATTAAGTGAGAGGACAGGTTGACTTGTAATGCATTAAGTGAGAGGACAGGTTGACTTGTAATGCATTAAGTGAGAGGACAGGTTGACTTGTAATGCATTAGGTGAGAGGACAGGTTGACTTGTAATGCATTAAGTGAGAGGACAGGTTGACTTGTAATGCATTAAGTGAGAGGACAGGTTGACTTGTAATGCATTAAGTGAGAGGACAGGTTGACTTGTAATGCATTAAGTGAGAGGACAGGTTGACTTGTAATGCATTAAGTGAGAGGACAGGTTGACTTGTAATGCATTAAGTGAGAGGACAGGTTGACGTGTAATGCATTAAGTGAGAGGACAGGTTGACTTGTAATGCATTAAGTGAGAGGACAGGTTGACTTGTAATGCATTAAGTGAGAGGACAGGTTGACTTGTAATGCATTAAGTGAGAGGACAGGTTGACGTGTAATGCATTAAGTGAGAGGACAGGTTGACTTGTAATGCATTAAGTGAGAGGACAGGTTGGCTTGTAATGCATTAAGTGAGAGGACAGGTTGACTTGTAATGCATTAAGTGAGAGGACAGGTTGACTTGTAATGCATTAAGTGAGAGGACAGGTTGACGTGTAATGCATTAAGTGAGAGGACAGGTTGACTTGTAATGCATTAAGTGAGAGGACAGGTTGACTTGTAATGCATTAAGTGAGAGGACAGGTTGACTTGTAATGCATTAAGTGAGAGGACAGGTTGACGTGTAATGCATTAAGTGAGAGGACAGGTTGACGTGTAATGCATTAAGTGAGAGGACAGGTTGACTTGTAATGCATTAAGTGAGAGGACAGGTTGACTTGTAATGCATTAAGTGAGAGAACAGGTTGACTTGTAATGCATTAAGTGAGAGGACAGGTTGACTTGTAATGCATTAAGTGAGAGGACAGGTTGACTTGTAATGCATTAAGTGAGAGGACAGGTTGACTTGTAATGCATTAAGTGAGAGGACAGGTTGACTTGTAATGCATTAAGTGAGAGGACAGGTTGACTTGTAATGCATTAAGTGAGAGGACAGGTTGACTTGTAATGCATTAAGTGAGAGGACAGGTTGACTTGTAATGCATTAAGTGAGAGGACAGGTTGACTTGTAATGCATTAAGTGAGAGGACAGGTTGACTTGTAATGCATTAAGTGAGAGGACAGGTTGACTTGTAATGCATTAAGTGAGAGGACAGGTTGACTTGTAATGCATTAAGTGAGAGGACAGGTTGACTTGTAATGCATTAAGTGAGAGGACAGGTTGACGTGTAATGCATTAAGTGAGAGGACAGGTTGACTTGTAATGCATTAAGTGAGAGGACAGGTTGACTTGTAATGCATTAAGTGAGAGGACAGGTTGACTTGTAATGCATTAAGTGAGAGGACAGGTTGACTTGTAATGCATTAAGTGAGAGGACAGGTTGACTTGTAATGCATTAAGTGAGAGGACAGGTTGACTTGTAATGCATAAAGTGAGAGGACAGGTTGGCTTGTAATGCATTAAGTGAGAGGACAGGTTGACTTGTAATGCATTAAGTGAGAGGACAGGTTGACTTGTAATGCATTAAGTGAGAGGACAGGTTGACGTGTAATGCATTAAGTGAGAGGACTGGTTGACTTGTAATGCATTAAGTGAGAGGACAGGTTGACTTGTAATGCATTAAGTGAGAGGACAGGTTGACTTGTAATGCATTAAGTGAGAGGACAGGTTGACGTGTAATGCATTAAGTGAGAGGACAGGTTGGCTTGTAATGCATTAAGTGAGAGGACAGGTTGACGTGTAATGCATTAAGTGAGAGGACAGGTTGGCTTGTAATGCATTAAGTGAGAGGACAGGTTGACTTGTAATGCATTAAGTGAGAGGACAGGTTGACGTGTAATGCATTAAGTGAGAGGACAGGTTGACGTGTAATGCATTAAGTGTGAGGACAGGTTGACTTGTAATGCATTAAGTGAGAGGACAGGTTGACTTGTAATGCATTAAGTGAGAGAACAGGTTGACTTGTAATGCATTAAGTGAGAGGACAGGTTGACTTGTAATGCATTAAGTGAGAGGACAGGTTGACTTGTAATGCATTAAGTGAGAGGACAGGTTGACTTGTAATGCATTAAGTGAGAGGACAGGTTGACTTGTAATGCATTAAGTGAGAGAACAGGTTGACTTGTAATGCATTAAGTGAGAGGACAGGTTGACTTGTAATGCATTAAGTGAGAGGACAGGTTGACTTGTAATGCATTAAGTGAGAGAACAGGTTGACTTGTAATGCATTAAGTGAGAGGACAGGTTGACTTGTAATGCATTAAGTGAGAGGACAGGTTGACTTGTAATGTATTAAGTGAGAGTACAGGTTGACTTGCTGACAAAAATGGACGGAATATTTTTTACGTTAATGAGTTCCTAAATTTATTGCTTACTCCAAACCACAGTGTGTGGTGTTACTGATAACCCAGTATCACAGTGTGTGGTGTTACTGATAACCCAGTATCACAGTGTGTGGTGTTACTGATAACCCAGTATCACAGTGTGTGGTGTTACTGATAACCCAGTATCACAGTGTGTGGTGTTACTGATAACCCAGTATCACAGTGTGTGGTGTTACTGATAACCCAGTATCACAGTGTGTGGTGTTACTGATAACCCAGTATCACAGTGTGTGGTGTTACTGATAACCCAGTATCACAGTGTGTGGTGTTACTGATAACCCAGTATCACAGGGTGTGGTGTTACTGATAACCCAGTATCACAGTGTGTGGTGTTACTGATAACCCAGTATCACAGTGTGTGGTGTTACTGATAACCCAGTATCACAGTGTGTGGTGTTACTGATAACCCAGTATCACAGTGTGTGGTGTTACTGATAACAAGACTAAGACAGGTGGGGCGTGAAACAAGCGCAGATAACAGTAATTAGCTTGACAGGTTCAGATCATTAAGGCTTCACTCTCACACCGAGGCTTCACTCTCACACCGAGGCTTCACTCTCACACCGAGGCTTCACTCTCACACCGAGGCTTCACTCTCACACCGAGGCTTCACTCTCACACCGAGGCTTCACTCTCACACCGAGGCTTCACTCTCACACCGAGGCTTCACTCTCACACCGAGGCTTCACTCTCACACCGAGGCTTCACTCTCACACCGAGGCTTCACTCTCACACCGAGGCTTCACTCTCACACCAAGGTAGCATTTGTGTTGCTCACGTGGCCCCTAAAAATGAGGTGATTTGATAAAAAACCATGTCCAAGATTACCATCAGAGCGCCGGCGGGATGATGGGGAAATAGCTTTGGCTACCATCATCTTTTGTCCAGTCGTGATGGTCGAGTGGTTATGGGCTCCTGTATACCAGATGCATAGTGCTCCTGGCAGTATGGGTTCGAGTCACTTCTGGGGTGTGGAGTTTTCAGTTATATATATATATATATATATATATATATATATATATATATATATATATATATATATATATATGTCGTACCTAATAGCCAGAACGCACTTCTCAGCCTACTATTCAAGGCCCGATTTGCCTAATAAGCCAAGTTTTCATGAATTAATGTTTTTTCGTCTACCTAACCTACCTAACCTAACCTAACCTAGCTTTTTTTGGCTACCTAACCTAACCTTACCTATAAATATAGGTTAGGTTAGGTAGGGTTGGTTAGGTTCGGTCATATATCTACGTTAATTTTAACTCCAATAAAAAAAAATTGACCTCATACATAGAGAAAAGGGTTGCTTTATCATTTCATAAGAAAAAAATTATAGTAAATATATTAATTCAGGAAAACTTGGCTTATTAGGCAAATCGGGCCTTGAATAGTAGGCTGAGAAGTGAGTTCTGGCTACTAGGTACGACATATATATATATATATATATATATATATATATATATATATATATATATATAATATATATATAATATGTTGTTCCTAGTAGCCAAAACGCAATACTTGGCCTACTATGCAAGGCCCGATTTGCCTAATAAGCAAAGTAAATAAACCTAAACTAACATAACTAAGTCAATAATTTGTATTCATAATATAATATAATAATTATAATTCAAATAAACTAATAGGAAAAAATTGATTTAAAATAAAAAAAAATCCCTCGGCCTATTACGCAAATCGAGCCTTGCATAGTAGGCCGAGAAGTGCGTTCTGGCTACTAGGTACCACACACACACACACACACACACACACACACACACACACACACACACACACACATACATATATATATATATATATATATATATATATATATATATATATATATATATATATATATATTACTCTATTGGATGAGGTGATATGGTACAAAAGTTTTAGGTGAGGTGACAAACACAAGATAGAACAGGAAACAATGGGTATAAACTGGATAAGTGAACATATGAATGGAAGTAACTGCAGGTCTGTTGGCCCATACTTCCTCTTGCTGCTTCCATATTGGTTCGAGGTCTTGAAGTGGGTAGAATATAGTTGTGCATTAATTAGCTGTTGATTGCTGGTGACGTTTTGATGTGTAGTGCCTCGCTGATGTCAAGCCGCCTGCTATCGCTGTATCTATCGATGATTTCTGTGTTGTTTGTTAAGATTTCTCTGGTGATGGTCTGGTTGTGAGAAGAGATTATGTGTTCCTTGATGGCTCCCTGTTGCTTATGCATTGTTAGTCGCCTGGAAAGAGATGTTGTTGTCTTGCCTATATACTAAGTTCTTTGGGGCTTACAGTCCCCAAATGGGCATTTGAATGCATAGACGACGTTGGTTTACTTCAAAGCGTTCTGCTTGATGTCTGGGGAGTTTTTTCTTGAGTTGGTTGGCCGTTTTCTTGGTTTTATAAAAAATTATCAATTGTATTTTCTGATTTTTGTCTGTAGGGATAACGTTCCTATCAACAATATCTTTCAGGACCCTTTCCCCCGTTTTATGAGCTGTCGAAAAGAAGTTCCTGTAAAATAGTCTAATAGGGGGTACAAGTGTTGTGTTGGCTGACTCTTCAGAAGTTGCATGGCGTTTTACCTTTCTTTTTATGATGTCTTCAACAAAACCGTTAGAGAAGCCGTTGTTGACTAGGACCTGCCTTACCCTACAGAGTTCTTCATCAAAATCTTTCCATCCTGAGCAGTGGCACGGTCGACGTAAGCGTTGACAACACTCCTCTTGTACCTGTCTGGTCAGTCACTATTGGCATTGAGGCACATTCCTGGGCAGTCTTTGGTGTAGACTGCAGTATGGAAGCCTCCGCTCCTTTCCGTGACTGTTACATCCAGAAAGGGCAGCTTCCCAGTGTTCTCCATCTCGTACGTGAAACTCAACACAGAATTCTGCTCAAATGCTCCTTATAAATACACAACAATATAAATACACAAATACACACCACTTTCTTGTTAAAATATACTCAGATGGTATTATATCTTAGATGAAGCATACTCCGTGTCAACAATACATCTCACTGCTATACACAAAATATTACCAAAACCCCCACACCTCATCCCATAAACGAGGTTGTCATATGCTCGGGTGGCAGTTATTGCCTCAATATTTCCCCAAGCATAAGAGCTAGTTAGGAATAGTTATGACAGGAGTTACTCCAGAAGACGTGAAGCGTCCACACCCTCGTCCACACCCTCGTCCACACCCTCGTCCACACCCTCGTCCACACCCTCGTCCACACCCTCGTCCACACCCACGTTCACACCCTCGTCCACACCCTCGTCCACACCCTCATGATGTCACTCTCGCAGGACTCAAGATGGTAGACACCCAGTGACCAACTCTCCTTTCATTCGACTTTCTTGAAGATGATACTTAACTCAACAATTATTTCCACAATAAAACCCTTCAAGCACTTGATCATTCACACAGGAGGCCACACACCTCGCGACACTCTCCATCTCGCTAAAGACACAACTGCTCTTGAGTCATCACACAAGTCTGTCTACTTCACAGACAATTCATTTAAATCTCGGTTAAATAACAGCCATAACATCACAGGTTCGGTTCCCATTGATCGTCCTAAGACGTGGAGAGGAGCTGCTTGGCGCCTTAAGATCAATCTTTTCTTGATTGGTTTGTTTCGATTTTCAAGTCGTCTAGTCCGTCTGATGTGTCATTGCACTTTGAGGTACGTCAGTCATTCTGACTTTTGAGTCCTTAGCTTATAAATCTAATTTATAACCCATTTACATAATAATTAGGAAATGTTAGGACAAAATAATTAGGCAGTCTTACCTGGGTCGCGGTCGGGTCAAGATACCTGCTCCGCACCTTCCCCCTCCCCTCCCCCCATGCTGGGTACTGAGATGGAGACTCAGTCACCAGTAGAACTGGCTACTTCCCACGGAGATATTAACATGGACTCTGAAAGCAGCCAGTCAGACGAGGAGGGCGTGTTTCAAGAAGTTCTGACAAGGAATAAGAAGAAACGCAGGAGACAGGAGGCAAGGCGTAGTGTGGACAGTAATACACTTAACGGAAACGACAAGAGAATGAAGAACGACGCCGAGACTGATGCAGACAAACGGACGGAACGATGTGAGGAAGGTGAGGGTCAGCGGAGGTGGAGGCTTCTCTTCCCTGCCTCATGCACACTGGCCTATCATCAGAAGCTGCTGTGGACCGTCACACTCGGAAGAGAACACCGCAAGTTCGAGCCCCTGCTGAAGGAAGGTGTAAACAGACCTTACTTAACGGTAGGTTCTATGGAGGCAGTTGTGTTTCTTAGCCAGCAAGGATATGATGGAATTGTTATGGAAATACCGGAGGGGAACGAGAAGCTGACAAAGGTAATTATTTACAAATACCCTCAGATTCTAGACCCCGAGTTCATCCTCGACGACCAACGATTTGTGTGGGCCAAGCGTCACCTTATTAAAGGTGAAGCTAGGAGTCAGGTGGTGGCTCTGGTGAGAGGTGAAGTTCCTGAGAAAGTGTTCATCACCGGGGCTGGCTACAGGCATGTAGCAAAGTATGTAGAAGAGCCCATAATATGCCTGAAATGCTGCAGATGGGGGCACAAATCCTGGAGCTGTCAAAATGATCCACGATGTCGTTTCTGCGGAAAGTCTCACCTCTCTAATGTGTGTAGAAGCAGACTTAATCTGGGGGAGAAAATAGTTCCCAGATGCTGCAACTGTGGAGGTGTTCACAATGCCAGCTCAGCTGTGTGTAGCAAGAAGCCGAGTATGGATGTTCCCCGGCCGGTGAATGTTACAGAGCAAGCAAGAGCTCTTATCCAGACACCGGGAGCACAGCAAAACAGTCTGCCCCAAACAGCACCAGTGAACCGGACGAATGCGTGGGTAAAGGAGTCACCTTTACTTAGGCAGGCTCCAGCAACAAGCAGCCACGCCACCACTCAGGACTCCAGCAGTGACAGTGTAACGGTGAGTGAAGTGGCTACTGTGGCTCAGCAAGAGGGCCATAATGATATGGTCAAGGAAGTGTGGGCTGAACTTAGAAAAGTTGGTGAGTTCCTCCGACATCTTGGGCAGAGAATCGAGTCCATCGAGGCGAAATTGAACGATCAGGAGGTCAAGGAAAATCACAAAACGGTGAAGGATAATCAGGATATAGTGGTTGAGGACAAGAATGAAATATTGAGTGATGAAATGAAGGAAAGTGAAGTGTGTGTGAATGATGATAGTCGTAGTGAAAGGAAGAACCCTATAATTACACATAAAATGAAGGAATCATTTGGGCCAATAATGGACGTCACAGGGCTGAAAAAATCTCTTGAGAATCGCAATGTCGCTTTTACTGGTGAACTTGGGAGGAGGTGGGAGATGTTATACAAGGTATGGCTATCATTTAGTGAACTTATTGGGGATGACTTAGGCAATGAATTGATTAATAATGGATCACCCTAGACTGAAAGTGTTGTCATGGAATGTTAATGGTTTAAGAAACAGGGTTACAGATGTTCATTGTTATGTGATGGGAAATGATATTGATGTTGTAGCTCTCCAGGAGACAGGGGATAGGAATGAAGGCTTATTGAAATTAAATGGCTATAAAGGGTTTCACCTCTTCGCTGCAAATAACATCAGAGGCACGTCGATTTATGTTAAGAACTCCATACCAGCAGAGTTAGTAGAACCGCCATCAAAAACGCAAGGTATAGAGAGTGTCTGTGTTAAATTATCATTAAGGGAAGGGGAATTTATTGTAGTTAATTTGTATGTATCCAGGAACTGCTTCGACGCTAACTATTTACCTGACTGCATTAATACTAATCCTTCACTGGTCATTGGGGACCTTAATGCTCGGCACACAAGCCTTGGGACAGTGGGTAGTATTAATACTAATGGGGTCAAGTGGTTACAGTTTCTACAAGATCATCCAGATACCTGTCTCTTGGAAAACAATGAACCAACTCACATCAGGGGAGGACGGCTTGACTATGCCTGCCTTTTAAACTCTCAGGGGATTATGGGGGAGGCTCGGGTTGTTCGGGACCTACTTAGTGACCACTTTGCCTTGAACGTGGAATTACCACTGGGGAAAAAACAAGTCCACTTTCAAAGGAAAAGGCTACATATTAATAAAGATATGAAAAATTATTTTATTCAAAATATGGGAGATTGGTATCAACATTACATGCCGCTCTGCGTTGATAGTTTTTACGAGGACATGGTCGAGAACATAGAGAAATTAGTACAGAGGGAAAATAACGGGGGCAGGGGAAGCAAGACGCATGGACCTAAGAAATTTAAATATTCCAATGATCAGCAAGTCAAGGGGTGGGAGAGAATGCTACGGAGTGCACATAAAGAATGGTTAAAATATTGAATGAGGGATGAAGAGAAAAATACAATGTTGGAAGTGGCTAGGGAATGCAGTCAGGTGAGGAAGGAGGCGCGGGACAGATACTGGCAAGACTTTGCTCAGTCCATTGGTAATACTAAGAACCTTAAAGACATATGGAGAGCAGTAAACAAAATCAGAGGTTGTAAGACCAAATTCATTGCTCATTCAGATCCAGGGAAAGTTGCTAATGAGTTAGTAGATAAATGGGCAAGTGCTGCTGGTATGGAGTCCTTACCTGCAGACACGAGAGTCACGGGAAAATATTAGAAATGGAGTAACTTTATGTGCCTTAAATACAAGATCTATAACATGCACTGAGATAACTCACGATGAGCTACTGGATGCTATAAAAAGTGGCAGCTCTACTGCTCCGGGAAAAGATGGAGTAACGTATGACATAATTATTTAGCCGGTATGAAACCTAGTCCCTTACTTGATTTGTTTAATATGAGTTATAGAGAGGGAAAGTTACCAAGAAAATGAAAGAGGCAGTCATCATTCCTATCCCTAAGTCAAACGGAGGCTACAGACCTGTCTCCTTAATATCCTGCTTTTGTAAAATGATGGAAAGGATTTTGTTAAATAGGCTACTCTACCTTGTAGGTGATAACATGTCCAGTAATCTCTTTGGTTTTATCAAAGGCAAAAGTACTGCGGATTGTCTCTTAAAGTGTTTGTCTAATGTGGATGACAATTGTAGAGTTTTTGTTGATCTACAAGGAGCATTTGATAAAGCCAATGGGGAAGTAATCTTATACGAATTAGCCAATCTGGGAATAACAGGGAGATTGCTACACTGGATAAGGGATTATCTACAAGGCAGAAAAGGTCAGGTGTATTACCAGGGTTACATGTCTGAGGAACGGAGGTTTCAGTTAGGTACCCCACATCGGGGAGTATTAAGTCCCACCTTATTCAATGTATTAATGAACAGATTAGCATCAGAGATGTATCCTCCAGGGGTCACGACGATCATATATGCTGATGACATTCTTATACAAGGCACTTCTGGGAACAAAATTCAAACTGCTCTTAACATACTTGGTACAACCTGTCACAAGTTAGGCTTAGTTATAAATGCAGATAAAACCAAATACGAGTATAGGAAACGAAGAAATATAACACTCTAAATGGTGTGGAACTGAGCCGTGTTCAGAAGTACAAGTATCTGGGCATGTATGTTGGATACACATGTGAGAGTAAAAATGCTGAAATAAATCATATCAGCACCTTATGTAAAGCCCGTCTGCATCCTCGAAAGCACTGGCTTTTTCTGGTAAAGGTGTTGGGGTACCTATCTTGCGGATGTTATACATAAGTACTGTTCGGTCCCTGATAGACTACGCAGCACCCGTATTGTCTTACACAGGCCAAGGCAGAATTCAAAAAATAGAGCTGATACAGAACGAGGCTATGAGGATTATTCTTGGATGTCAAAGAAATGCAATGATTGAAATAATGAGAATGGAATTAAATTTACAGAGTGTGTGTGATAGAGTCCGTGACATTAACGCTAGAGTATCTATTCGTTTCATGCGGAGAAAAGGAGGGGATAAGCTGTTTGAGAGCGTTCAGACCTGCTTGAGTGACGTACACACTTCCAGGAAACTGAGGGAGACACGCTACACGAGGGGATTAGCTCATGACCTCAGGGAATACGACGTACTTGACTGCTGTAAACCCTCTCGACAGTGTAATATGTCTGCTCCCTGGAAAGTACAGAAAATAGACGTCGAAATTGTACCCCTCAAGGCGAAAAAGATTCATCATGAACCGGGACAATTACGGTGTTTGTATGGAAGCATGATATCTCGGTTACCAAGAGGCAACAGTTTACATGTATATTGCGACGGGTCGGTGGCGGAGGATGGCAGGGCAGGGTGTGGTGTCCTAATAAGGGATTATACGGAGTTTGGGACTGTGGACAGGATAATTGAACTCCGGCTTAGTAATTATATATCATCCACACAAGCTGAACTGCAGGCCATTCTGGCGTGTTTGGAGGAAGTACGTCATGACGACAAAAATGTTTTTGTATTTGTCGATAGCCGAGGAGCACTGGAGTCCTTAAACAGTCGAAACCCAGTCTTCATGTCTATAGTTGAGGACTGTAAGAGAAGAATAACTGAGATACAGCTGAAAGGTTATAGTGTGAAATTCATGTGGATTCCATCTCATGTTGGAATAGTGCTCAACGAGGTGGCGGATGACTTGGCCAAACGTGCCACATCAAAACCACAAGTTGACATTGAATGTGAATTCACAATGAGACAAATAAGAAGCAAAATCAGAAATATTCAGGCACAGGTGGGAGTGGAGAGGAGAGAGATAATGTATGAGAGTAGTCAAACCATGCAACACTACATGTATGTGAGTCAAAACACCCATTTCACTTATGGTAAAAGGAGAAATGCTTGGAGTGACTCTGTGTACATGCGGCTCAGGCTTGGGTACAAATATTACTGGGAATACGGGTTAGATGTTTATGATAATGACACGAGGTGTAAACTATGTGGTATGTTAAGGTCTCACACCCTGGCCCATTATGTTCTTGATTGTCCGTTGATTAATGTATATAGAAACACTGAGATAAGGACTGTTCCTGAACAAATAGCCTGGATGTGTCACAACGGAAAGGTTGATGATATTCTTGAGAGATATAAGAATTTTGCACCAAGATTGTAATATTTTGTTGAATTATCTGCATGTCTCTTGCAAATTGTCTATACAGTATACCTAGGTCATAAAAGTATTTGTGTGTACGTCTGATAACATACTCCTTGTGAAGGAGGAAATGTATATGTTTACCTCTCAGAATGTTTGGCAATATGTTTATTTGTGATGTGTGTCTATGTATATATTAACACGTTGTACTGAATGGGGTGAGAATAGCTTGAGCTACCTCATCCCTTTGTGTGTATTTTACCTCAATAAACTTATTTCAATTTCAATTCAAATAATTAGGAAAAAACAAATCAGGCCTACACCACACTCACACATCCGGTCTTTACGACACTCACACATCCGGCCTGCACCACACACACACATCCGGCCTGCACCACACACACACATCCGGCCTGCACCACACTGTTACGAACCCGGATCCGACGTCCGAGCGCGGAGCAGTAACGACCGTGCCATCTGTGGGTCAGCTCCCGAAACCCCCCGCCAAACGACGACGACACCTGGTGAGGACGGCGAATACCGGCCACAAGGGCCAGTTTCCAGTCCTGTGCAGCTCACAACACAGCCGCTGCTGACCTCTGGTGAGGTGGGGCTCAGACACCAGCGCCATCTATGGAGTGGATAGGTGGGCGTTTGTGTCTGAGCCTGTAAGTGAGGTGTTTCAGTGTCCCTGTTATTGATGACGTGTCTGCTTACAGAGTCGACCTGGGACTGCTGTGATGGGAGTTGAGTTAGTCTACCCGAGGCAGCCGTCTCCAAACCTTGAGCTTTGCTGCAGCAGTTGCGAAGTCGTCCCCCCGGAAGAACACTGTGGTGTGTTAGCCTGCCAGTGGAGTGGCAGTAAAAGGTTTACCCGGGACCGACTGTTGGAGACGATCGTCCACTGGGGTATTGAGGACGGGAGAGTGACTTGTGGTGTCACACGAGGCTCCTGTCCAGGGCGTTCCCCTTATATCGTTCGTGGAGTGGCCTGACCAGCCTTGCTGTTCCGGAACCTGCCAGCAGACCAGCTGGACGTGTGGTTGACGGCCTCCACGGCGGTGCCCCCAGTGGACCTGTGTTTTGGCTGACCTGTGGCCAGGGTTGGCTCAACTTCGCAGAGATTTCGTTGTGGGGCCACGAAGAGGCACCGAGGACTCAGCACCGAGAGCGAGGATCCATAGTCTTCAGCAGAAGACCACAGTGTATTTCCCCTGTAAATAAGTGTTTATACCCCTCCCCCTGTGCACTCTTTTATATCTTATTCATATATTTGGTGACGGTGAATTATAATATTAAGTTCTTAACTTTCTTTCCCTTCCCCCTTTAAGTTACTTGCGTCACGGATCACATCCCTTGATAGCCACTACTGGCTTGGGAACGGATATATATCTTCCTCTAACAACATCAGAGTAAGAACCCCGTTGCGTCCCGAGAGGGCCGTAACACACACACACACATCCGGCCTGTACCACACTCATATATCCGGCCTGTACCACACTCACTTATCCAGCCTCAACCACACTCACTCATCCGACCTGTGCCACACTCACACATCCGGCCTGCATCACACTCGCACATCCGGCCTGTACCACACACTCGCACATCCGGCCTGTACCACACACTCGCACATCCGGCCTGCACCACACTCACACATCCGGCCTGCACCACACACATCCGGCCTGCACCACACTCACACATCCGGGCTGTACCACACTCCCACATCCGGCCTGTGCCACACTCCCACATCCGGCCTGTGCCACACTCCCACATCCGGCCTGGGCCACACTCCCACATCCGGCCTGGGCCACACTCCGACATCCGACCTGGGCCACACTCCGACATCCGGCCTGCACCACACTCCGACATCCAGCCTGCACCACACTCACACATCCGGCCTGTGCCTCATTCACACATCCGGCCTGTGCCACACTCACACATCCGGCCTGTGCCACACTCACACATCCGGCCTGCATCACACTCGCACATCCGGCCTGTACCACACACTCGCACATCCGGCCTGTACCACACACTCGCACATCCGGCCTGCACCACACTCACACATCCGGCCTGCACCACACACATCCGGCCTGCACCACACTCACACATCCGGGCTGTACCACACTCCCACATCCGGCCTGTGCCACACTCCCACATCCGGCCTGTGCCACACTCCCACATCCGGCCTGGGCCACACTCCCACATCCGGCCTGGGCCACACTCCGACATCCGACCTGGGCCACACTCCGACATCCGGCCTGCACCACACTCACACATCCGGCCTGTGCCTCATTCACACATCCGGCCTGTGCCACACTCACACATCCGGCCTGTGCCACACTCACACATCCGGCCTGCACTACTCACACATCCGGCCTGTACCACACTCACACATCCGGCCTGCACCACACTCACACATCCGGCCTGTACACACACTCACACATCCGGCCTGTACCACACTCACACATCCGGCCTGTACCACACTCACACATCCGGCCTGTACCACACTCACACATCCGGCCTGTACCACACACTCACACATCCGGCCTTCACCACACTCACACATCCGGCCTGTACCACACTCACACATCCGGCCTGCACCACACACTCACACATCCGGCCTGTACACACACTCACACATCCGGCCTGTACACACACTCACACATCCGGCCTGTACACACACTCACACATCCGGCCTGTACACACACTCACACATCCGGCCTGTACAAACACTCACACATCCGGCCTGTACACACACTCACACATCCGGCCTGCACCACACTCACACATCCGGCCTGCACCACACTCACACATCCGGCCTGTACACACACTCACACATCCGGCCTGCACCACACTCACACATCCGGCCTGTACACACACTCACACATCCGGCCTGTACACACACTCACACATCCGGCCTGCACCACACTCACACATCCGGCCTGTACACACACTCACACATCCGGCCTGTACACACACTCACACATCCGGCCTGCACCACACTCACACATCCGGCCTGCACCACACTCACACATCCGGCCTGCACCACACTCACACATCCGGCCTGTACACACACTCACACATCCGGCCTTCACCACACTCACACATCCGGCCTGTACCACACTCATACATCCGGCCTGTACCACACACTCACACATCCGGCCTGTACACACACTCACACATCCGGCCTGTACACACACTCACACATCCGGCCTGTACACACACTCACACATCCGGCCTGTGCCACACTCACACATCCGGCCTGTACACACACTCACACATCCGGCCTGCACCACACTCACACATCCGGCCTGCACCACACTCACACATCCGGCCTGCACCACACTCACACATCCGGCCTGTACACACACTCACACATCCGGCCTGCACCACACTCACACATCCGGCCTGCACCACACTCACACATCCGGCCTGCACCACACTCACACATCCGGCCTGCACCACACTCACACATCCGGCCTGTACACACACTCACACATCCGGCCTGCACCACACTCACACATCCGGCCTACACCCACATAAAATCACATACCCTCTCCCAATGACTACATAATATTCTTTGAACATCATGAATGATTTACGAGATGTAAACAATGACTTCTCCCTCACTGTCACTCCAACATGGCGCCCTCACCCACCCACCACGTGTATTGGCAGCCCGGCGGCCCCACCTTCCACCCTTCTCCATAACACAACCACACAGGAATTCCTGTCAGAGTAAACGACTCACCAGGGCCCCCAGGGGCCCCCCGCTGCCCCCAGGGCCCCCCGCAACGCTCAGGGCCCCCGCCACCCTCAGGGCCCCCGCCGCCCCCAGGGGCCCCCGCCGCCCCCAGGGGCCCCCCCAACGCTCAGGGCCCCCGCCGCCCCCAGGGACCCCGCCACCCCCAGAGCCCCCCCGCCGTCCCCAGGGCCCCCGCCGTCCCTAGGGCCCCCACCGCCCTCAGAGAGAGTAGCGTGACGGACCACTGGTGCTGGGCCGCCTGTCCGGCCGCCGTAGTTCTCACAGGGAGAGGTAACAGATCACCAAGGACTCTTCTCACCCGGGTAGAGGAGCTCCCTCGGGTAGAGAGACCACAGTATACCTGGTTGATACCTGGTTGATGGGGTTCTGGGAGTTCTTCTACTCCCCAAGCCCGGCCCGAGGCCAGGCTCGACTTGTGAGAGTTTGGTCCACCAGGTATACCATTGTGATATATACCAGGTATACCACCACAATGGTGGTGGTATGGTATATACCATTGTGGTATATACCATACCACCACCATTGTGATGGGATCCCTGGATTTGAAAGTGCTCGTAATCCATCCTATCATTTTTCTGGCTGTCGCAATATTTGCTTGGTTATGCTCCCTAAACGTTAGGTCGTCAGATATCATTATTCCCAAATCCTTTACATGTTGTTTTTCTACTATGGGTACATTTGATTGTGTTTTATACCCTGTATTAAGTTTAAGGTCCTCATTTTTACCGTACCTGAGTACCTGGAATTTATCACTGTTAAACATCATGTTATTCTCTGATGCCAAGTCGAAAACTTTATTAATATCAGCTTGAAGTTTTTCAATGTCTTAAGCCGAGGTAATTTTCATACTGATTTTTGTGTCATCTGCAAAGGATGATACGAAGCTGTGACTTGTATTTTTGTCTATATCTGATATGAGAATAAGGAAAAGCAGCGGTGCAAGGACTGTACCCTGAGGTACAGAGCTTTTAACTGCACTTGGACTAGATTTTATATGGTTGACCGTTACTCGCTGAGTCCTGTTTGACAGAAAACTGAGTATCCAGCGTCCTACTTTACCGGTTATTCCCATTGACTTTATTTTGTGTGCTATCACGCCATGGTCACATTTATCGAAAGCCTTTGCGAATTCCATGTATATCACATCAGCATTCTGTTTTTCCTCTAATGCCTCAGTGATTTTGTCGTAGTGCTCAAGTAGCTGTGAGAGGCACGATCTACCCGCTCGAAATCCACGTTGGCCTGGGTTGTGAAGGTCATTGGTCTGCATGAAATTGGTGAACTGACTCCTAATCACTCTCTCAAATACTTTTATTATGTGCGATGTTAGTGCAACTGGTCTTTGCCAATGCTTTGCTCCCTCCCTTGTGTAGAGGGGCTATGTCTGCTACTTTAAGTGCATCTGGTATCTCCCCCATGTCCAAGGTCTTCCTCCACACTATACTGAGTGCCTGTGCTACTGGCACTTTGCATTTCTTTATAAATATTGAATTCCATGAGTCTGGACCTGGGGCCGATTGCATGGCCATGTTTTAAATTTCTCTTTAAAAATTTAGTGCGCTTGTGTTGATATCAGTTATATTTACAGGGGTTTGAATATCACGCATAAAGAAATTGTCTGGATCTTCCACTTTCATGTTGTTTATTGGAGTGCTAAACATGCCCTCATACTGCTTTTTTAGGATTTCACTAATTTCTTTGTCATCCTCCGTGTATGAACCTTCACTTGTACGAATAGGTCCAATACTGGCAGTGGTTTTTGCTTTTGATTTCGCATATGTGAAGAGGTATTTTGGATTTTTCTTTATTTCCTGAATTGCTTTCTGTTCTAACTGCCTTTCTTCAGTGTCATATGAGTGTTTCAATTTCCGCTCGATTTCTTCAATCTCCCTATTTAAATTATTCCTTCTTTGACGGGAAATTCGTGTCTGCATAAGCAGTTCCGTTATTTTTTCCTGCGTTTATAGTGTCGTCTGCGTTATCTTTCTACGTTGGATCTCTTTCTAGCTTTCCTCAAAGGAACATGTTTCAGACAGACTTGATACGCTTCCGAAGTCAGTTTTTCTATTCCTTCTGTAGGACTTGTATTACTTAAAACAGTTTCCCATGGAATGTTTGTAAGTTCCCTGTTTATTATCTCCCAGTCTATCCTTTTATTATTAAAATTGAATTTACTGAATAGCCCCTCTCGCTTTATCAACGTTTTAGGTCTATTCTGAGTATTGATGATCGTTTGCACTTCAATGAGTTTGTGATCTGAATATGTGGTATCTGATATCGTAATGTCTCTGATAATGTCTTCATTGTTCGTAAAGACCAGATCTAGAATATTTTCATTTCTCGTTGGCTCCGATATCTGCTGATTGAGTGAAAATTTGTCACAGAATCTAACTAGTTCTCTAATCTGTGGTTGGTTAGGTCCCGATATATTTCCTGGTATAATATTATTGTTTGCTATTCTCCACCTGAGACTAGGCAAGTTGAAGTCACCTAGGAAGATAATATCAGGTATCGGGTTCTCCAAATTATCAAGGCTATTCTCTATTTTGTTTATCTGTTCTTTGAATTTCTCAGCCATTGCATCTGACGGTTTGTATATTAGAATAATCACTAAATTTATTTTCTCTATTTTTAATTTCAGCACTAATGTACTCTTTATCACTGATGGTCCCAGTGTGGCTGTGTGTCAGTAATAACTCTGTGGACCACTAATGTGCTCTTTATCACTGATGGTCCCAGTGTGGCTGTGTGTCATTAATAACTCTGTGGACCACTAATGTACTCTTTATCACTGATGTTCCCAGTGTGGCTGTGTGTCAGTAATAACTCTGTGGACCACTAATGTACTCTTTATCACTGATGGTCCCAGTGTGGCTGTGTGTCAGTAATGACTCTGTGGACCACTAATGTTCTCTTTATCACTGATGGTCCCAGTGTGGCTGTGTGTCAGTAATGACTCTGTGGACCACTAATGTGCTCTTTATCACTGATGGTCCCAGTGTGGCTGTGTGTCAGTAATAACTCTGTGGACCACTAATGTTCTCTTTATCACTGATGGTCCCAGTGTGGCTGTGTGTCAGTAATAACTCTGTGGACCACTAATGTTCTCATTATCACTGATGGTCCCAGTGTGGCTGTGTGTCAGTAATGACTCTGTGGACCACTAATGTACTCTTTATCACTGATGGTCCCAGTGTGGCTGTGTGTCAGTAATAACTCTGTGGGGGTTGTTGTCTGGTGCTGATACAGGCCGGCAGCCCTCGCGGCTGAGTGGACAGCGCTCGGGGCTCGTAGTCATAAGGGGCCGGATTCGATTCCCGGCTAGGGCGGAAACAAATGGGCAGAGCTTCTTTTACCCTGATGGACCTGTTCACCTACCAGTAAATAGATACCTGGGAGTTAGACAGCTGCTGCTGGCTGCTTCCTGGGGATGTGTAACAAAAAGAAGGCTTGGTCGAGGACCGGGCCGCGGGGACGCTAAGCCCCGGAAATTTTCAGGCGGATGAAAATCTTTAAAGGTGACTGACTGCCAGGCGGCTTGATAGCTGAATCAAATCAGATCTTTCTGTCCCGCCCCCGTGCCTGAGCGTCACAACACCCCGCCCCCGTGCCTGAGCGTCACAACGCCCCGCCCCCGTGCCTGAGCGTCACAACGCCCCGGCCCCGTGCCTGAGCGTCACAACACCCTGCCCCCGTGCCTGAGCGCCACAACGCCCCGCCCCCGTGCCTGAGCGTCACAACACCCTGCCCCCGTACCTGAGCGTCACAACGCCCCGCCCCCGTGCCTGAGCGTCACAACGCCCTGCCCCCGTGCCTGAGCGTCACAACACCCTGCCCCCGTGCCTGAGCGTCACAACACCCTGCCCCCGTACCTGAGCGTCACAACGCCCCGCCCCCGTGCCTGAGCGTCACAACGCCCTGCCCCCGTGCCTGAGCGTCACAACACCCTGCCCCCGTACCTGAGCGTCACAACGCCCCGCCCCCGTGCCTGAGCGTCACAACGCCCTGCCCCCGTGCCTGAGCGTCACAACGCCCTGCCCCCGTGCCTGAGCGTCACAACACCCTGCCCCCGTACCTGAGCGTCACAACACCCTGCCCCCGTGCCTGAGCGTCACAACGCCCTGCCCCCGTGCCTGAGCGTCACAACGCCCTGCCCCCGTGCCTGAGCGTCACAACGCCCTGCCCCCGTGCCTGAGCGTCACAACGCCCCGCCCCCGTGCCTGAGCGTAACAACGCCCCGCCCCCGTGCCTGAGCGTCACAACGCCCCGTGCCTGAGCGTCACAACGCCCCGTGCCTGAGCGTCACAACGCCCCGCCCCTATGCCTGAGCGTCACAACGCCCCGCCCCTATGCCTGAGCGTCACAACGCTCCGCCCCTATGCCTGAGCGTCACAACACCCTGGCCCCGTGCCTGAGCGTCACAACGCCCTGCCCCCGTGCCTGAGCGTCACAACGCCCTGCCCCCGTGCTTGAGCGTCACAACGCCCTGCCCCCGTGCCTGAGCGTCACAACGCCCTGCCCCCGTGCCTGAGCGTCACAACGCCCTGCCCCCGTGCCTGAGCGTCACAACGCCCTGCCCCCGTGCCTGAGCGTCACAACGCCCTGCCCCCGTGCCTGAGCGTCACAACGCCCTGCCCCCGTGCCTGAGCGTCACAACGCCCTGCCCCCGTGCCTGAGCGTCACAACGCCCTGCCCCCGTGCCTGAGCGTCACAACGCCCCGCCCCCGTGCCTGAGCGTCACAACGCCCTGCCCCCGTGCCTGAGCGTCACAACGCCCTGCCCCCGTGCCTGAGCGTCACAACGCCCTGCCCCCGTGCCTGAGCGTCACAACGCCCTGCCCCCGTGCCTGAGCGTCACAACGCCCTGCCCCCGTGCCTGAGCGTCACAACGCCCTGCCCCCGTGCCTGAGCGTCACAACGCCCCGCCCCCGTGCCTGAGCGTCACAACGCCCTGCCCCCGTGCCTGAGCGTCACAACGCCCTGCCTCCGTGCTTGAGCGTCACAACGCCCTGCCCCCGTGCCTGAGCGTCACAACGCCCCGCCCCCGTGCCTGAGCGTCACAACGCCCTGCCCCCGTGCCTGAGCGTCACAACGCCCCGCCCTTGTGCCTGAGCGTCACAACGCCCCGCCCTTGTGCCTGAGCGTCACAACGCCCCGCCCCCGTGCCTGAGCGTCACAACGCCCCGTGCCTGAGCGTCACAACGCCCCGTGCCTGAGCGTCACAACGCCCCGTGCCTGAGCGTCACAACGCCCCGTGCCTGAGCGTCACAACGCCCCGTGCCTGAGCGTCACAACGCCCCGTGCCTGAGCGTCACAACGCCCCGTGCCTGAGCGTCACAACGCCCCGTGCCTGAGCGTCACAACGCCCCGTGCCTGAGCGTCACAACGCCCCGTGCCTGAGCGTCACAACGCCCCGTGCCTGAGCGTCACAACGCCCCGTGCCTGAGCGTCACAACGCCCCGTGCCTGAGCGTCACAACGCCCCGTGCCTGAGCGTCACAACGCCCCGTGCCTGAGCGTCACAACGCCCCGTGCCTGAGCGTCACAACGCCCCGTGCCTGAGCGTCACAACGCCCCGTGCCTGAGCGTCACAACGCCCCGTGCCTGAGCGTCACAACGCCCCGTGCCTGAGCGTCACAACGCCCCGTGCCTGAGCGTCACAACGCCCCGTGCCTGAGCGTCACAACGCCCCGTGCCTGAGCGTCACAACGCCCCGTGCCTGAGCGTCACAACGCCCCGTGCCTGAGCGTCACAACGCCCCGCCCCTATGCCTGAGAGTCACAACACCCTGGCCCCGTGCCTGAGCGTCACAACACCCTGGCCCCGTGCCTGAGCGTCACAACACCCTGCCCTCGTGCCTGAGCGTCACAACGCCCTGGCCCCGTGCCTGAGCGTCACAACACCCTGGCCCCGTGCCTGAGCGTCACAACGCCCTGGCCCCGTGCCTGAGCGTCACAACACCCTGGCCCCGTGCCTGAGCGTCACAACACCCTGCCCTCGTGCCTGAGCGTCACAACGCCCTGCCCCCGTGCCTGAGCGTCACAACGCCCTACCCACGTGCCTGAGCGTCACAACGCCCCGCCCCCGTGCCTGAGCGTCACAACGCCCCGCCCCCGTGCCTGAGCGTCACAACGCCCCGCCCCCGTGCCTGAGCGTCACAACGCCCCGCCCCCGTGCCTGAGCGTCACAACGCCCCGCCCCCGTGCCTGAGCGTCACAACGCCCCGCCCCCGTGCCTGAGCGTCACAACGCCCCGCCCCCGTGCCAGAGCGTCACAACGCCCCGCCCCCGTGCCTGAGCGTCACAACGCCCCGCCCCCGTGCCTGAGCGTCACAACGCCCCGCCCCCGTGCCTGAGCGTCACAACGCCCCGCCCCCGTGCCTGAGCGTCACAACGCCCCGCCCCCGTGCCTGAGCGTCACAACGCCCCGCCCCCGTGCCTGAGCGTCACAACGCCCCGCCCCCGTGCCTGAGCGTCACAACGCCCCGCCCCCGTGCCTGAGCGTCACAACGCCCCGCCCCGTGCCTGAGCGTCACAACGCCTCGCCCCCGTGCCTGAGCGTCACAACGCCCCGCCCCCGTGCCTGAGCGTCACAACGCCCCGCCCCCGTGCCTGAGCGTCACAACGCCCCGCCCCCGTGCCTGAGCGTCACAACGCCCCGCCCCCGTGCCTGAGCGTCACAACGCCCCGCCCCCGTGCCTGAGCGTCACAACGCCCCGCCCCCGTGCCTGAGCGTCACAACGCCCCGCCCCCGTGCCTGAGCGTCACAACGCCCCGCCCCCGTGCCTGAGCGTCACAACGCCCCGCCCCCGTGCCTGAGCGTCACAACGCCCCGCCCCCGTGCCTGAGCGTCACAACGCCCCGCCCCCGTGCGTCACAACGCCCCGCCCCCGTGCGTCACAACGCCCCGCCCCCGTGCGTCACAACGCCCCGCCCCCGTGCGTCACAACGCCCCGCCCCCGTGCGTCACAACGCCCCGCCCCCGTGCGTCACAACGCCCCGCCCCCGTGCGTCACAACGCCCCGCCCCCGTGCGTCACAACGCCCCGCCCCCGTGCGTCACAACGCCCCGCCCCCGTGCGTCACAACGCCCCGCCCCCGTGCGTCACAACGCCCCGCCCCCGTGCGTCACAACGCCCCGCCCCCGTGCGTCACAACGCCCCGCCCCCGTGCGTCACAACGCCCCGCCCTCGTGCGTCACAACGCCCCGCCCCCGTGCGTCACAACGCCCCGCCCCCGTGCGTCACAACGCCCCGCCCCCGTGCGTCACAACGCCCCGCCCCCGTGCGTCACAACGCCCCGCCCCCGTGCCTGAGCGTCACAACGCCCCGCCCCCGTGCCTGAGCGTCACAACGCCCCGCCCCCGTGCCTGAGCGTCACAACGCCCCGCCCCCGTGCCTGAGCGTCACAACGCCCCGCCCCCGTGCCTGAGCGTCACAACGCCCCGCCCCCGTGCCTGAGCGTCACAACGCCCCGCCCCCGTGCCTGAGCGTCACAACGCCCCGCCCCCGTGCCTGAGCGTCACAACGCCCCGCCCCCGTGCCTGAGCGTCACAACGCCCCGCCCCCGTGCCTGAGCGTCACAACGCCCCGCCCCCGTGCCTGAGCGTCACAACGCCCCGCCCCCGTGCCTGAGCGTCACAACGCCCCGCCCCCGTGCCTGAGCGTCACAACGCCCCGCCCCCGTGCCTGAGCGTCACAACGCCCCGCCCCCGTGCCTGAGCGTCACAACGCCCCGCCCCCGTGCCTGAGCGTCACAACGCCCCGCCCCCGTGCCTGAGCGTCACAACGCCCCGCCCCCGTGCCTGAGCGTCACAACGCCCCGTGCCTGAGCGTCACAACGCCCCGTGCCTGAGCGTCACAACGCCCCGTGCCTGAGCGTCACAACGCCCCGCCCCCGTGCCTGAGCGTCACAACGCCCCGCCCCCGTGCCTGAGCGTCACAACGCCCCGCCCCCGTGCCTGAGCGTCACAACGCCCCGCCCCCGTGCCTGAGCGTCACAACGCCCCGCCCCCGTGCCTGAGCGTCACAACGCCCCGCCCCCGTGCCTGAGCGTCACAACGCCCCGCCCCCGTGCCTGAGCGTCACAACGCCCCGCCCCCGTGCCTGAGCGTCACAACGCCCCGCCCCCGTGCCTGAGCGTCACAACGCCCCGCCCCCGTGCCTGAGCGTCACAACGCCCCGCCCCCGTGCCTGAGCGTCACAACGCCCCGCCCCCGTGCCTGAGCGTCACAACGCCCCGCCCCCGTGCCTGAGCGTCACAACGCCCCGCCCCCGTGCCTGAGCGTCACAACGCCCCGCCCCCGTGCCTGAGCGTCACAACGCCCCGCCCCCGTGCCTGAGCGTCACAACGCCCCGCCCCCGTGCCTGAGCGTCACAACGCCCCGCCCCCGTGCCTGAGCGTCACAACGCCCCGCCCCCGTGCCAGAGCGTCACAACGCCCCGCCCCCGTGCCTGAGCGTCACAACGCCCCGCCCCCGTGCCTGAGCGTCACAACGCCCCGCCCCCGTGCCTGAGCGTCACAACGCCCCGCCCCTGTGCCTGAGCGTCACAACGCCCCGCCCCCGTGCCTGAGCGTCACAACGCCCCGCCCCCGTGCCTGAGCGTCACAACGCCCCGCCCCCGTGCCTGAGCGTCACAACGCCCCGCCCCCGTGCCTGAGCGTCACAACGCCCCGCCCCCGTGCCTGAGCGTCACAACGCCCCGCCCCCGTGCCTGAGCGTCACAACGCCCCGCCCCCGTGCCTGAGCGTCACAACGCCCCGCCCCCGTGCCTGAGCGTCACAACGCCCCGCCCCCGTGCCTGAGCGTCACAACGCCCCGCCCCCGTGCCTGAGCGTCACAACGCCCCGCCCCCGTGCCTGAGCGTCACAACGCCCCGCCCCCGTGCCTGAGCGTCACAACGCCCCGCCCCCGAGCCTGAGCGTCACAACGCCCCGCCCCCGTGCCTGAGCGTCACAATGCCCCGCTTCCGTGCCTGAGCGTCACAAACTACTGATGATCTACAAACTCGAGCCTCAAAGGAGTCAAATTAAGGGGAGTGAGAGAGGGGGGAAGTGAGAGAGAGGGGGAGAGAGAGAGAGAGGGGGGGGGGGAGAGAGAGAGAGAGAGAGGGGGGTGGGGAGAGATTTACTATTAATCTAAATGCAAAAAGCTCTAACTAGTAATGTTAACTTGTGCCTGATAATTACAGTAATATTCACTTCAAAATGCCACTAGACATAGGTCAACTAAATGTTGCTAACATTAATGTACTCACCACAACAATATCCTAACTCGTCACACACTAGTTAATATATGCATGATAAACATTCACAGAGAACGCATCAACAATAATAATATAACATCCTGGACCGTTTATTTATCTCAAGTGTGGGGAGACGGAGGGTTAGATGATGTACCTGACTGTGTGTGTTCAGCTCCACGCTGCCGTCCTCTGCTTCAGGCGTGTCCAGCACAGTGCACGCCTCGCCCTCCACACTCACAAGTTCTTGCTCCGCGACGCTCACAAGTGCCAGCTGGCTCTCACTACCACCGATCCTCTTCCTTCACTGACGTGTTCCTGGTGCTCCTCTTGGCAACCTTCTCTCCACTCTTCACCATCGTAGGTACACACTCGCCCAAAAACACAGCTGCTCCTCGGACGACCAGACAACAGAAGGTAACTGCGGCCAGCTTGTAGTCCTCTTTGATACGAGGGCTGCCGGGAAAGTGTACTCCTGCTGCAGCAAGAGGCACAGGTATCCACTGAAAGCTGTGAACACTGCACATGACAACACACTTGACCTTGGTCGTCACTCGACTCAGGTCGTCACTCAACTCCTCACGCTGGGAGTAAACAGGGGGGTCGGCCCTTCAGGCAAAAACACCTGAGAATGTCACTAATATTCTCAGGTCTCATTAAAGGTGCACTGCAGCCCTCAGTCAGCTTCTCCCCCGCCATGTTAATTACTGCTACTGTCTCTGGCAGTGACTACTTTACTTTGGCACTGCCTCGCTGTCACTGTAAAGAAGTTTTTTCTATATTATTTTCAAAACCTGTCCTTACTAAAATAAAACCTTATTTTTATTATTTTTTGGGAACACATCAGACGAGGGAGTGGGGGAATGGTGGGGAGGATGAGGGGCAGGAGTGGGGGAATGGTGGGGAGGATGAGGGGCGGGAGTGGGGGAATGGTGGGGAGGATGAGGGGCGGGAGTGGGGAATGGTGGGGAGGATGAGGGGCGGGAGTGGAGAATGGTGGGGAGGATGAGGGGCGGGAGTGGGGAATGGTGGGGAGGATGAGGGGCGGGAGTGGGGAATGGTGGGGAGGATGAGGGGCGTGAGTGGAGAATGGTGGGGAGGATGAGGGGCGGGAGTGGGGAATGGTGGGGAGGATGAGGGGCGGGAGTGGAGAATGGTGGGGAGGATGAGGGGCGGGAGTGGAGAATGGTGGGGAGGATGAGGGGCGGGAGTGGGGGAATGGTGGGGAGGATGAGGGGCGGGAGTGGAGAATGGTGGGGAGGATGAGGGGCGGGAGTGGGGGAATGGTGGGGAGGATGAGGGGCGGGAGTGGGGGAATGGTGGGGCGGATGAGGGGCGGGAGTGGGGGAATGGTGGGGAGGATGAGGGGCGGGAGTGGGGAATGGTGGGGAGGATGAGGGGCGGGAGTGGGGGAATGGTGGGGAGGATGAGGGGCGGGAGTGGGGGAATGGTGGGGAGGATGCGGGGCGGGAGTGGGGAATGGTGGGGAGGATGAGGGGCGGGAGTGGGGAATGGAAGGGCGGACGAGGCGGATGTGGAGTGGGAGATGGTAGGGACGATGAGGGGACGAGGTAGGGGGGAATTGTAAGGAGGACAAGGGGACTGGGAATAGTTGGGAGGACGAGTTCGGATGGGGGTGGGGTGACAGGAGAGGGTTGTTGTGGCTCACAACAACCACAGCAACGCGTGGCCGGGTACAGCTAGCTTATATAAATCAAAATGCAAATATTCGTTTGTTTAAAATCGCTAATCTCCAAAAGTTCTTCACCGATTGCTTTGAAATTATGACACAACCTTCCATTCACATACGAGCATGTTTTGTTATACATACTATATACATGCCACACCCGTGACAGATAAAAACATGTTTTTGCCAAAAAAAAAAACTGCGCAAACTGTTGCATGTAAAAGCAACACATGCTGTAATCTCTGAAAGTTCTTCACCAATTCCTTTGAAATTTTGCCACAACGTTCCATTCGAATATGTGCATATATTTATATAACTACTATATAGATGCCACACCTGTGACAGGTAAAAACGTTTTTTTTAAGCAGCGCCATCTGTTGTATGTAAAAGCAACACAAGCTGTAATCTCCGAAAGTTCTTCACCAATTGCTTTGAAATTTTGCCACAACGTTCCATTCGAATATGTGCATGTATTTAAATACCTACTATATAGATGCCACACCTGTGACAGGTAAAAATATATTTTTTTTTTTTACAGCGCCATCTGTTGGATGTAAAAGCAGCACATGCTGTAATCTCCGAAAGTTCTTCACCGATTTCTTTGAAATTTGGCACAACATTCCATTCGAATACAGGAGTGTTGTTATATATCTAATATATAGATGCCACACCTGTGACAGGTAAAAACATGCTTTTTTTGGAAAAACAGCGCCATCTGTTGGACGTAAAAGCAACACATGCTGTGTGTGTTTCAGGTGAGAGAAATCTCCCAAAGTTCTTCCAGATTGCTTTGAAATTTTGACACATCTTTGCATTCGAAAATGCACGTGCTTTTAAATACTTACTATATAGATGTAAAACCTGTGACAGACATTGCTTCAAGAATTTGTAATCTTCTTACATCATGGGTTTTGTCTATTATAAATTGTTTTTATTCAACATTTCTCTATTGTTTGGGTGATGTCATGGGCTTGTCTCGCGTGATTTTTGGGGCACCTGATTAAAGATGACAGGTCAAACGCCTCGTTAGCTTGGTCACGTCATACCTATGTACTTATATTGAAAGCTACATCCTTCGTGGGGGCAAGTGTACATATATACTAAATTTGACAGCTGTAAATGGTTCTCCGTCAGCTTCGGGCTGTTTATAATAAGGAGGTCCGTAGTCTTCTTTGTTTTAAAGAATATAATTAAGTCTATGTTTTGGTTAGGAATTATACTTTTTACTCCTTTACAGATTATTTCTTTCATTATTCATTCTCCTTTTATTATGTTCACTGTGCATGGTTGATTTGTAATATAATTTTATTGGAGGCGTTGTGGTTTCTGTTCTTGGTTCAGGATTGTACCATCGGTCCAGTTGTTGTCTTATAGTTGTGTTTATTTCTTTGTTGCTGTAACCAATGTTCACTATCACTTGAGTTATTCTTTTAAACTCCCTTCTCACACTGCTCCATTCAGAGCAGTGGGTAAGGGCTCGACGAATATAAGCGTTGAGAACACTGGCATTGTATCTTTAGGGGCTAGATATCTTTGTATATTGGTACCCCCAAAGATATAAAGTCAGTGTTCTCAAGGTTTATATTTCTAGAGCCCTTACCCACTGCTCATAATGGAGCAACGTCAGTAGGGAGTTTAAAAGAATAACTCAAGTGATAGTGAACAATGGTTACAACAACACAGAAATGAACACTTCTATAAGACGACAACGTCATTGGATCGTATTCTAGCTCACAGGTGCTCTGAGATCTTCCTGAGGGCTATAATTATCTCACGTTATATGCACTTAAAAAAATACTCTTAACTCACAATATCACATTGATGATCAAGCCACACATCAGAAGATGGAAAAGCGACAACGTTTCGGTCCATCCTGGACCATTATCAAGTCATTATCACATGACCTGATAATGGTCCAGGATGGACCGAAACGTCGTCGTCTCTCCATCTTCTGATGTGTGATTTGGTCATCATTTCTTCAGCTCCGCTATTTGACTCATCGTCTAAATACATCACTTTATTGTGATTCAAATATTCCTTAAACATTATATTCCTTTGCTTCGTTGAGAGGTGGAATCCCAGGTGTCGTTCACACTCGAACATCAGCTCACCTGCACGGTGGTCACAGTAACGAACACCAACACCAATTTAAGACCGAATCAATGTCATTAACGTTGATTATTTGACGATAAATCTACCAACGATAGTCTAGGATAATATGCTAACTGGGTTCCTACACTATTATGTGTCTTCATATTTGAATGAATTTTAATGTTATGTTAACTTTCATTATTATTACAAACCTGTGATTAGTTTACTGATTCTCTAAGTGGGCCGCAGAGGAATCTAATTCAATCCCTTTTTTGTTTTCCTTGTTAAAATGTCCTGCACACCATATTCAGCATTTGATTTTTGAGTAGATAAAAAAAAGTTCATGCAGGTGCTAAAGCGTGAAGGCCCTAAACGACAATTAGTATCCCAACCTCCACAGTCAACTAGGTCTAAATTATACTGGATGGACCAGTAATTGTTAATATGCACATAGTTATACACAATTATTCAGGTCAAACCCGAAGATGGTTTTAAGTTTTTATCTTTGTGCTTATTTGATCTTATATACCACATAACATACATATAACTGAGGATCGTTATACCAATCATATTCCTGGTGACTTATAACTTAGTCTCAAAACCCACAACAGCATATAATGGCAACTTTTGATTTGGAGAACCAAAAAACCACTCAAAAGGCTTCTCCATAATGCTTACAATCCATGTCTTCCCTAAGTCCCATTACCAGAGCTTCACCTCCTGGCAGGATTTCCACAATATCAAGTGTCTCTATGGACTGATGAATCGTGAATTCGAGAATGTAATTTCTTTATCCCCAACCTGCAAAGAGATGACCTGCAGCTAAATTACACTGCATACCAACCTAGCTGGAAATCCCATTCAAATTATTGTGCAATGGAGAACCTCCCATCTGGCTGTCAACAGGTCCTCTCCATACGTTTGACCAAAGTATGACTACCAAGAAAGGTAGTTAAACCTGGCATGTTTATACCGTAGAGTTACTCTATATTTAGTTGCAAAATGTTAGCAGGAAGAAGAGTGTCCGTATCTCCGCATTGTGACATTATCATACTACTTCACAATTTCATGGCTCTTTAACACTGTAAATTTATATTATTACTTGTTTCAATTCTTTTTAAAGGACTTGTTACCATAAACCTTTTAATATTGTAAAGACTTTCCAATTATTGCACTGGCATAGACCTTTACACGAATGAAGGAACTCTTATATATATAAATACAAACACAACATAAAATGTGATGTTCCAGAGAATTGAACAGATTAATTGATGCTGTTGGTTGATGAACGTATTTTGTTGTAATATTCGCTGTCTGACTCTCCACAAAGTTGAAGTACGTGAGGAACCTTGAGAACGGTGGCTGTGTGAGCAAGACTGTTGTCTTACTTCCCGTCTTGACATACTGTTGAAAGAACAGTCTCAGGCTGCCTGGGTCGACACCTGCACGCTTCTGCACGTTGTCAAAAAGTTTTCCAAAATGATGAGTACAAGTTAAGGCGGAGCGCTCATGTGCTTCAACTAGTTTGGTAAGCGTTGCCTCTGAACATATTTGAGAGGCATCGTTAAACTCCAACTTTGCTTAAGAAATCCCATTAAAGTGGTGTATCTCTGAGAAAACCAGTTAAATCGCTCTAGATTACTACCCCATGTTGTGGTGTAGAGGTCTATAGAGCGTTTGCCTGGGCTCTAATTCTCCTCATGACTCCTACTGATGTTCTCACCCTAAAGTTCTTAGCTGCTTTGTTTATGAGGTTCAGACTGTGGTTTGTTATGACTTGTGAAGAATAAGACTTCACCCAAGCGTGTCCGCATTAGCTCAGCGATCACGAGTTCTTTCATTCAACTCCAGCATTGATATTTACTTATTTTGTAATCAACCGAATCATTGTATTCTCAACAACAAAGTTATATTTCATTTACTTCAGAACTGTATCACATCAGGATGATTACTGATGAACTTCTGGTATTAATATTGGTCTGAGAAGATAAGATGACCAAACCACACATCAGAAAATGGAAAAACGGCGACGTTTCGGTCCTTCGTGGACCATTATCAAGTCAATATCACACGCCTTAATAATGGTCCAAGATGGACCGAAACGTCGCCGTTTGTCCATCCTCTGATGTGTGATTTGGTCATCACATCCTCAGCCCCGTTATTGTGACCCATCGTCTGCACTGGTCAGATAACATGTCTAAGCGTGAACGTCAGTAATAACAGTGCAACACGTCGCTGATGGAGACGTTCTGAAATAAAAGATGAAACAATGAATTTAGTATTATGGCACCAAATGAGTGTCCCAGACACTAATCCACAAAGTTCCATAAAGAGAGCTCGTTACTGAAGGTAGTCACTAGTTAGAACATAACCTGATATATCCTGCTGTTGTGTCTAAAGACAAGGCTGATATACTCGGTATGAGGCACCCTCAATATCCCCCTCCCCCCCAGATATTATATTGCCTCCCCTTCTCCCTGCTCACGGGAAGTTTCGTGACTTGTGCTGGTTGAGTCACAGACACCAGTATCAGGTCCTTATCCTGAACCCTTCCCCGTGTTATATTGTGGTCATGGCTTGGCGCTTTACCCTCATAACTCCCCCCTGGCCTGTGAGGGCTGCCGGTACTGAGCCAAATATACACTCATATCCTCAACAATTATCACTATCAACAAAACAATTAAATGTTTGTGAACTATTCTAAAGGATCAGTCCCAGTCTTTCATGATGTTAATTCTATTACGTGATGCTCTTTTAATTGTTATTAATAACTGAATCAACCACAGGAATATTATCGTGGATGTTCCAGATCTTCCCACGAGGAGGCACTGAGGGTCCACCAGGCTGCTTCCGGGTCATTCTCCCGCACAATATATACTTGTATAAACTACGGCCGTATCAAGGCCTAAGTCTCACAGACAACTCTGTTTAATTTACTATGTAAAGTGTTGACAAATGTTTTGCCAACTTCATATTTATTGAGAACACAAAGACCAACATTATGAGGTAACTATGAGGTCTGTCTGCATCATGTTTATGTGAGGCCCTCACTCTCCACCCACTAGTGAGGCCCCTCACTCTCCACCCACTAGTGAGGCCCCTCACTCTCCACCCACTAGTGAGGCCCTCACTCTCCACCCACTAGTGAGGCCCCTCACTCTCCACCCACTAGTGAGGCCCCTCACTCTCCACCCACTAGTGAGGCCCCTCACTCTCCACCCACTAGTGAGGCCCCTCACTCTCCACCCACTAGTGAGGCCCCTCACTCTCCACCCACTAGTGAGGACCCTCACTCTCCACCCACTAGTGAGGCTCAACACTCTCCACCCACTAGTGAGGCTCAACACTCTCCACCCACTAGTGAGGCCCCTCACTCTCCACCCACTAGTGAGGCCCCTCACTCTCCACCCACTAGTGAGGCCCCTCACTCTCCACCCACTAGTGAGGCCCTCACTCTCCACCCACTAGTGAGGCCCCTCACTCTCCACCCACTAGTGAGGCCCCTCACTCTCCACCCACTAGTGAGGCCCCTCACTCTCCACCCACTAGTGAGGCCCCTCACTCTCCACCCACTAGTGAGGCCCCTCACTCTCCACCCACTAGTGAGGCCCCTCACTCTCCACCCACTAGTGAGGCCCCTCACTCTCCACCCACTAGTGAGGCCCTCACTCTCCCCACTAGTGAGGCCCCTCACTCTCCACCCACTAGTGAGGCCCCTCACTCTCCACCCACTAGTGAGGCCCCTCACTCTCCACCCACTAGTGAGGCCCCTCACTCTCCACCCACTAGTGAGGCCCCTCACTCTCCACCCACTAGTGAGGCCCCTCACTCTCCACCCACTAGTGAGGCCCCTCACTCTCCACCCACTAGTGAGGCAGGACCTGTGCTGTGAGGCCCTCACTCTCCACCCATTAGTGAGGCAGGACCTGTGCTGTGAGGCCCTCACTCTCCACCCACAAGTGAGGCAGGACCTGTGCTGTGAGGCCCTCACTCTCCACCCACTAGTGAGGCAGGACCTGTGCTGTGAGGCCCCTCACTCTCCACCCACTAGTGAGGCAGGCCCTGTGCTGTGAGGCCCTCACTCTCCACCCACTAGTGAGGCAGGACCTGTGCTGTGAGGCCCCTCCCTCTCCACCCACTAGTGAGGCAGGCCCTGTGCTGTGAGGCCCCTCAATCTCCACCCACTAGTGAGGCCCCTCACTCTCCACCCACTAGTGAGGCAGGACCTGTGCTGTGAGGCCCTCACTCTCCACCCACTAGTGAGGCAGCCCCTGTGCTGTGAGGCCCCTCCCTCTCCACCCACTAGTGAGGCAGGCCCTGTGCTGTGAGGCCCCTCACTCTCCACCCACTAGTGAGGCAGGACCTGTGCTGCGAGGCCCTCACTCTCCACCCACTAGTGAGGCAGCCCCTGTGCTGTGAGGCCCCTCACTCTCCACCCACTAGTGAGGCAGCCCCTGTGCTGTGAGGCCCCTCACTCTCCACCCACTAGTGAGGCAGGACCTGTGCTGTGAGGCCCCTCACTCTCCACCCACTAGTGAGGCAGCCCCTGTGCTGTGAGGCCCCTCACTCTCCACCCACTAGTGAGGCAGCCCCTGTGCTGTGAGGCCCCTCACTCTCCACCCACTAGTGAGGCAGGACCTGTGCTGTGAGGCCCTCACTCTCCACCCACTAGTGAGGCAGGACCTGTGCTGTGAGGCCCTCACTCTCCACCCACTAGTGAGGCAGGAACTGTGCTGTGAGGCCCTCACTCTCCACCCACTAGTGAGGCAGGACCTGTGCTGTGAGGCCCCTCACTCTCCACCCACTAGTGAGGCAGGACCTGTGCTGTGAGGCCCTCACTCTCCACCCACTAGTGAGGCAGGACCTGTGCTGTAAGGTACTCACTCTCCACCCACTAGTGAGGCAGGACCTGTGCTTTGAGGCCCCTCCCTCTCCACCCACTAGTGAGGCAGGCCCTGTGCTGTGAGGCCTCTCACTCTCCACCCACAAGTGAGGCAGGACCTGTGCTGTGAGGCCCCTCACTCTCCACCCACTAGTGAGGCATGACCTGTGCTGTGAGACCCTCACTCTCCACCCACTAGTGAGGCAGGCCCTGTGCTGTGAAGCCCTCACTCTCCACCCACTAGTGAGGCCCTCACTCTCCACCCACTAGTGAGGCCCCTCACTCTCCACCCACTAGTGAGGCCCTCACTCTCCACCCACTAGTGAGGCCCCTCACTCCCCACCCACTAGTGAGGCAGGACCTGTGCTGTGAGGCCCTCACTCTCCACCCACTAGTGAGGCAGGAACTGTGCTGTGAGGCCCTCACTCTCCACCCACTAGTGAGGCAGGACCTGTGCTGTGAGGCCCTCACTCTCCACCCACTAGTGAGGCAGGACCTGTGCTGTGAGGCCCTCACTCTCCACCCACTAGTGAGGCAGGACCTGTGCTGTGAGGCCCCTCACTCTCCACCCACTAGTGAGGCAGGCCCTGTGCTGTGAGGCCCTCACTCTCCACCCACTAGTGAGGCAGGCCCGTCGTGGACACACATTAAAGACTATAGTTAGTGTTGCTCGCGTGTTCAGACTGTTAACAAGAGCTTATAGTAGTTTATTTCTCAATAAGAGTATGGTCAGTAGAGCTATAATTAGTGAAAATAATCCAAAAACTAACTTCAGCATTGTATTCATACTCTTATCATAACTTTTCATATAAATAATTTTTTTTAATTTGATGAATCAATCTGTCCTTTGACAGGTTGTTGGGTTAAAAGGGCAAGAAATTCTCGTAAATTTTCTAAACGTCATGAAAACCGTTAATAGAAAGTTTCCTCTCCTAACTTTACCGAGTAAGCCAGAAGACTCAAACAGAAATCGGGACAATACATCACTTTCCTGAGCCGGTTTCATTTCAAATACCGTTCATTTCTGGCCATAGCCGCAGCATACGAGCGAAGAGTGACGTTATTTTTTAAGAGGACGGGTTGATTATTCAGATTAGCGAGTAAAGACAATTGATATATTTGTTACTTATATATATAGTATAATTTTTACACCAACTTGTGGGTATTTATTCTGCTTCCTTGTAATGGACTATTGATAAATTCCCCAAGAGCTTAACTGCTAATACAGTCAGATTAACTCGAATACAAAAAGGGCCAATATTACACAACTATCTGTGTCAGAAGAATGGATCTGAACTTTCTGAACAACTCTGACGCACCTATTATACACTGAGGCAGTAGTGTGGTGGAGACAAACTCCATACACAGTTTCAAATGAAGATATGATAGACGCCAGTAGACTCAGGAGTCTGTACACCAGTTGATTAACAGTCGAGAGGCGGGGCCAAAGAGCCAAAGCTCAACCTCCGCAAGCACAACTAGGTTAGTACAGTGGAAATGATCTGTTAACGAGCTGTGTACCAAGGAGTCATTACAAGCCAAATGAAACATTATTATTTACAGCTTAGTGTTGAATTGGTTGGTGTTCTAGCGAGAAAATCCTGCACTAGTCTGGAAGCTGAGGTTAATCTAATGATAATTTATATATCATGTTTCATAGGACAGCTTTTATATGGAAACAATGAATTTTTAGTAAATTTTCCTATTCGGATTATTCCCCTTATTGTCGAATAGTGCATAATGCTTAGTGGTAAATATTGAGCTATGACCTCCACTCTTCGTTTAAACATCGTTGTTTTTAATGTAACTATTGCCAGGTATTATATATGTGAATATAAGCCAGCAGTGAGTCAGGTGTAGGAGACTACCAGGGACACCAGTCTCTCCCTGCTACAGTCACCAGGCGCCTGGAGTTACGTTCACAAGGTAATAATCTACAGTCACCAGGCGCCTGGAGTTACGTTCACAAGGTAATAATCTACAGTCACCAGGCGCCAGGAGTTACGTTCACAAGGTAATAATCTACAGTCACCAGGCGCCTGGAGTTACGTTCACAAGGTAATAATCTACAGTCACCAGGCGCCAGGAGTTACGTTCACAAGGTAATAATCTACAGTCACCAGGCGCCAGGAGTTACGTTCACAAGGTAATAATCTACAGTCACCAGGCGCCAGGAGTTACGTTCACAAGGTAATAATCTACAGTCACCAGGTGCCAGGAGTTACGTTCACAAGGTAATAATCTACAGTCACCAGGCGCCAGGAGTTACGTTCACAAGGTAATAATCTACAGTCACCAGGCGCCAGGAGTTACGTTCACAAGGTAATAATCTACAGTCACCAGGTGCCAGGAGTTACGTTCACAAGGTAATAATCTACAGTCACCAGGCGCCAGGAGTTACGTTCACAAGGTAATAATCTACAGTCACCAGGCGCCAGGAGTTACGTTCACAAGGTAATAATCTACAGTCACCAGGTGCCTGGAGTTACGTTCAAAAGGTAATAATCTACAGTCACCAGGCGCCAGGAGTTACGTTCACAAGGTAATAATCTACAGTCACCAGGCGCCAGGAGTTACGTTCACAAGGTAATAATCTACAGTCACCAGGTGCCAGGAGTTACGTTCACAAGGTAATAATCTACAGTCACCAGGCGCCTGGAGTTACGTTCACGAGGTAATAATCTACAGTCACCAGGCGCCAGGAGTTACGTTCACGAGGTAATAATCTACAGTCACCAGGCGCCAGGAGTTACGTTCACGAGGTAATAATCAGGACAATTTCCATCCTATCACACATCCTGTTTATTGAGGCTGTTCCGTCCCACAGTCTCAATATCTAGCAACAGATACATCACGTTCTTGTGATGTTCTTCTACACAAATTAGTACAGAATGTTATATGCAATAATTCCGTTTTGCAATAACTGTCAATGCTGGAAAACACCTGACACGTAACACGTGACTAAGATATAGACTGCAGATCTCTAAGATTTAGCAGTGACTATATATATATATATATATATATATATATATATATATATATATATATATATATATATATATATATATATATATATATATATATATATGGCACAACTCTCCTAAACACGAGAGTTAAGTATACAACTTTAGAACACTTTCCCACCAGGAGACTCGAACCCTAGCCAGCACAGAAGCCTTCCAGCAACTGGCATAACAGGTACGCCTTAACCCGCTCCACCACCCACTCAGACCCTTAAAAGAGATGGTAATTTCGGAGTATTTAAATACCCCAAAGATCAACACCTTCCAAGAGCACCAGAGCAAGTGAGGGGTCATTTATACGTTAATTTCATCAAGTCCCTTTTAAGTTTAAGTTAAGTTAAATTTAAGTTCTTTTAAGTTCAAGTTCTCTTTTAAGGGTCTGAGTGGGTGGTGGAGCGGGTTAAGGCGTACCTGTTATGCCAGTTGCTGGAAGGCTTCTGTGCTGGCTAGGGTTCGAGTCTCCTGGTGGGAAAGTGTTCTAAAGTTGTATACTTAACTCTCGTGTTTAGGAGAGTTGTGCCTTAAGCAGAGACACTGTGTCTTCCCATATTAACAGGGACTTGATGAAATTAACGTATAAATGACCCCTCACTTGCTCTGGTGCTCTTGGGAGGTGTTGATCTTTGGGGTATTTAAATACTCCGAAATTACCATCTCTTTTAAGGGTCTGAGTGGGTGGTGGAGCGGGTTAAGGCGTACCTGTTATGCCAGTTGCTGGAAGGCTTCTGTGCTGGCTAGGGTTCGAGTCTCCTGGTGGGAAAGTGTTCTAAAGTTGTGTATATATATATATATATATATATATATATATATATATATATATATATATATATATATATATATATATATATGTATATATATATTATATTGTGTGTGTGTGTGTGTATCACGAAAATAAACACGTGATTAAAAATGTGACAATGTCAGACCACGGAGGAAAAATGAAACAGGAATTTCCTTAAGTACTTTCGTATATTAATACATCTTCAGGAGGAGATGTATTAATATACGAAAGTACTTAAGGAAATTCCTGTTTCATTTTTCCTCCGTGGTCTGACATTGTCACATTTTTAATCACGTATTTATTTTCGTGATATACACACACACACACACACACACACACACACACACACACACACACACACACACACACACACACATATATATATATATATATATATATATATATATATATATATATATATAATCATGTTGTACTTAGTAGCCAGAACGTCGTACTCGGCCTGCTATGCAAGGCCTGATTTGCCTAATAAGCCAAGTTTTCCTGAATTATTATATTTTCTCAAATTTTTTCTTATGAAATGATAAAGCTACCCATTTCATTATGTATGGGGTCAATTTTTTTTATTGGAGTTAAAATTAACGTAGATATATGACCGAACCTAACCAACCCTACCTAACCTAACCTAACCTATCTTTACAGGTTAGGTTATGTTAGGTAGCCGAAAAAGTTAGGTTAGGTTAAGCTAGGTAGGTTAGGTAGTCGAAAAACAATTCAAGAAAACTTGGCTTATTAGGCAAATCGAGCCTTGCATATTAGGCTGAGAAGTGCGTTCTGGCTACTAGGTACGACATATATATATAATATATATATATATATATATATATATATATATATATATATATATATATAAGCAGGCCTACTGGTTCTCCAGACATACTGAACATAAGCAGGTTGGGCACACTACCATTTCAACCATGCCTTACCTCACAATATATCTTAATAATAGCTACCTGCTCCCTTTGTAACATGGTAAGCAACAAGAGCATAAGCGTGTCAATACAATATAAATATCAAATAACATATACACGGCTAATAACATATAACATGGCAACAAGTTACACATACACCGTCAAGTATGCTCGTGACGGTCCACACATACACCGTCAAGTATGCTCGTGACGGTCCACAAACACACATACACCGTCAAGTATGCTCGTGACGGTCCACACATACACCGTCAAGTATGCTCGTGACGGTCCACAAACACACATACACCGTCAAGTATGCTCGTGACGGTCCACAAACACACATACACCGTCAAGTATGCTCGTGACGGTCCACAAACACACATACACCGTCAAGTATGCTCGTGACGGTCCACAAACACACATACACCGTCAAGTATGCTCGTGACGGTCCACAAACACACATACACCGTCAAGTATGCTCGTGACGGTCCACAAACACACATACACCGTCAAGTATGCTCGTGACGGTCCACACATACACCGTCAAGTATGCTCGTGACGGTCCACACACACACATACACCGTCAAGTATGCTCGTGAGATGTCCACAAACACACATACACCGTCAAGTATGCTCGTGACGGTCCACACACACACATACACCGTCAAGTATGCTCGTGAGATGTCCACAAACACACATACACCGTCAAGTATGCTCGTGACGGTCCACAAACACACATACACCGTCAAGCATGCTCGTGACGGTCCACAAACACACATACACCGTCAAGTATGCTCGTGACGGTCCACAAACACACATACACCGTCAAGTATGCTCGTGAGATGTCCACAAACACACATACACCGTCAAGTATGCACGTGACGGTCCACAAACACACATACACCGTCAAGTATGCTCGTGACAGTCCACAAACACACAAACACCGTCAAGTATGCTCGTGCCCGTCCACAAACACACAAACAAGAATATGATGAATATCTTCATCATACTTGGACTCGGTCAATAAAGTCGTAAACTCTGCAATAAACGTCGTAGTAATGACGCAGATTTTCGTGATAACTTTAAATTTGTTTGTGATGATGATTTATAAGTTGGAAAATCATCTCGGAATTGCGGCATAAAATTGGGTTATTGAGATGGGAAATGAATCCTGATATTTTTCAGTCTTCTTCTGGCATAATGAAGAGAATGTGACATGGTGAGAAAGAAAATTGAGAAAAACAGAGAGAGAGAGAGCGAGAGAGAGAGAGAGAGAGAGGAGAGAGAAAGAGACAGAGAGACAGACAGACAGACAGACAGAGATAGAGTGAGAACAAGAGTTGATGTTTATTTGAAATTTGATTCCAAGCCATCTTGTATCTGATCACTTGACTCTTAAAATTCTGACTGTAAGGATATGGCTTCACTGAGCCTTATGTGCTGTCCACTCTATTGTAACTGTGAGGGATATGGATACACTACGCTATGGCCTTCAGTTCTTGTTCTGTGCGGGCACAACAAGAATCCGAATGTTGTGGGAATGGGGCTCTTTGAGGACAACCTCGTTCTGCTAGTTCCTGCGACGGCGCTGGGACCAATTGTACTGGTGATTGCCTTTCCATTGGAGACTTTCGGCATCGTGGAGAGGGGGAGACCTGCTGTATGGGTGACAGCTTCTCCTCCGTTTGAATCAAGTCCGGCTTTGCGCCCTGGTGAGGCCACTCCAGACCGACAACCAGAGCACAACTCCATAGTCTCCCGAGACTGATGGAAGCCTACTATCAAGAGGACAGAGTTGCGACATAGCCCGAGACGCTCTGCACCACGAATCCTCAATGCTTCTGCATTTTATAAGAGGTCGAGGAGACTTGAAAGACCCGGTTGTCGACCGGAAGACCGCAAATTGTCAGAAGTATTTTCTGAAAAGATGAGGCACACTGGAGAGAAGGTGTCAAGAAGGTTGCCAGAGTGGTGTCACACATGTTGGTAGAGGAGATTTTTACTTTTAAAAAAATATCAGCCACAGCGACCCCGGTAATTTTCAAGAAGTTTAACATGAAGGTTGTGTTTTCAGGAATTTTGTGACAGTTTCCTCAGCGCTTCATAATATTACATTTTCAGAGAGAGAGAAGAAAAGAGACAGAAACAGAGAAAGAGAAGGAGGTGGGGAAAGAAGGAAGGAAAGAGGGGGTGGGGAGAGGGCAGAAGGAAGTAAGGTGGTGGGAGAGAAGGTGGTGAGAGAACTGGTGAGGTTGGGGGAGGGGGAGAAAGAGGAGAGGTGACAGAGGAGCAATGTTTGGGGAGAGATGAGGAAAAAGGGGAGAAATGTGAAGAGAATGAGAGACCTGGGAGATGGGAGGAGATGAGGGAAAGGAGAGAAGAGGGGATATAAGAAGAATGACGAGAGAGGAAGTAGAGGGGAAGAGAGACAAGAGGGGGAGAGAGACCCGGTCACAGGCAGGGGTGCTCACAGAGAAATGCCTGAAGAGACCCTCTCTTCAGGCATTTTTCCTCTCCCTCTCAGAAAACGCTACGGGCTCACCATAGCCCGTGCTACTTGGAACTTTTTGTTCCAAGTAGCGAATCCTAAACAACAAACAACTCAGAAAAATTATACAAGAACTAAAATACGTCTACGGACAATACACGGAATATTTCAGACATGAATTCATGACAATTGCTCTGCGTCTACCACCTCACCTGGACCAGCACTCCCACTCCCGGCGGAACTCCCAGTATTACCCGGGAACACTGACGTGACTCCCTCACCCCAGCCCGGGCCCTGGGGACGCCACACCCAGCCGACCACACCATCACCGGCCCCTGGGGACGCCACACCCAGCCGACCACACCATTACCGGCCACTGGGGACGCCACACCCAGCCGACCACACCATTGCCAGCCCCTGGGAACGCCACACCCAGCCGACCACACCATTACCGGCCCCTGGGGACCCCACACCCAGCCGACCACACCATTACCGGCCCCTGGGGACCCCACACCCAGCCGACCACACCATTGCCGTCCCTTTGCGACGCCACACCCATCCGACCACACCATTACCGGCCCCTGGAGACGTCACACCCAGCCGACCACACCATCACCGGCCCCTGGGGACGTCACACCCAGCCGACCACACCATTACCAGCCCCTGGGGACGCCACACCCAGCCGACCACACCATTACCGTCCCTTGGCGACGCCACACCCAGCCGACCACACCATTACCAGCCCCTGGGGACGCCACACCCAGCCGACCACACCATTACCAGCCCCTGGGGACGCCACACCCAGCCGACCACACCATTACCGGCTCTGGGGACCCTACACCCAGCCGACCACACCATTACCGGCTCTGGGGACCCTACACCCAGCCGACCACACCATTACCGGCTCTGGGGACCCTACACCCAGCCGACCACACCATTACCGGCCCCTGGGGACGCCACACACAGCCGACCACACCATTACCGGCCCCTGGGGACGCCACACCCAGCCGACCACACCATTACCGTCCCCTGGGGACGCCACACCCAGCCGACCACACCATTACCGGCCCCTGGGGACGTCACACCCAGCCGACCACACCATTACCGTCCCCTGGGGACGCCACACCCAGCCGACCACACCACCACCGGCTCCTGGGGACGCCACACCCAGCCGACCACACCACCACCGGCTCCTGGGGACGCCACACCCAGCCGACCACACTACCTCTGACCACACCACCACCGGCTCCTGGGGACGCCACACCCAGCCGACCACACCATTACCGGCCCCTGGGGACGCCACACCCAGCCGACCACACCATTACCGTCCCCTGGGGACGCCACACCCAGCCGACCACACCATTACCGGCCCCTGGGGACGCCACACCCAGCCGACCACACCATTACCGGCCCCTGGGGGACGCCACACCCAGCCGACCACACCACCACTGACCACACTACCACCGGCCCAGCCTGCAGCCTCCTTAAGACCACCCTGTTATCTATCCTCCTTCACCTTACCGACAAAATGGCGGGCAATCACATTATCCGCTACATCCACATCATCAATAAGCTGCACTTAGTGGGCCAGCCAGAGGCTTAGGGCCCGCGCAGGAATATCCCTGAAAAAAAAATCAATAAGCTGCTCGTAACGACTGGACTTCCGACAGCTGCTGTGCCCGACGACCTTATCCCAGCCTCCACAACTGCCACCGGCACGACTGACCAAGGAGGACACCGACCCAAGCACCCCGGGCCCTGACAACACTCTCTGCTCTGGGGACCCCCGAGTCAACCTCCGGGGAGCCCTCACGACGACTCCTCCATCCCCAGCTTGTCTCACTGGCAGGGACGACAACACCCTCCAGGACGACTCGGCCGACTCCGAAGACGAACCCAAAGATGCCGACCACGACGACTCGACTGACTCCGATGCTTCAGTGAACGTCAACGACTGTCCCGCCCCTCTTGCGACCTCCCCGACACCACCTGTCGGCCGAGCGGACAGCACGCTGGACTTGTGATCCTGTGGTCCTGGGTTCGATCCCAGGCGCCGGCGAGAAACAATGGGCAAAGTTTCTTTCACCCTATGCCCCTGTTACCTAGCAGCAAAATAGGTACCCGGGTGTTAGTCAGCTGTCACGGGCTGCTTCCTGGCGAGGCCTGGTCGAGGACCGGGCCGCGGGGACACTAAAAAGCCCCGAGATCATCTCAAGATAACCACCGGGAATGACAAGATCCCAGGTCATCCACCCTGGGTATATCCGACGTGGCCACATACTTTCCAAGGAGGAGAGACAGCATAACCCCATAATCCATAACGAACACTGGGAGAGCATGATCAAGAACGCAGCATGATTCATTCGCATGGTCGTTCCTCAAGAACTCACCGACTACCTCTGCGACGACGACTCCTTGAAGAAGAAAATTCAACCAGATTTCCAACTGCGGGGAACTGGGACTAGGAACCCAATCCTCTTGTAACTCCCTGCCCCCCCCCCCTCCTCCGTTCTAAGACAAGACGATAGCGAGGACGTGTGAGCACCATCAATCCACCTGTCTACAGCATCAGCTGCAAGTCTTACCTCCGGTGGTTGGGCCACCCAGCTGATCCTCCGTCCTCCGACTTGTGTCCTGTTTCCTGCATCCTGGCCCCAGTCTTCCACCCCCAGCTTACCTTGCTCCAGGGGGCTTTCGTTTTGTTTCGCTCCTTGTCGAAATGGGGTGGGGGGGGGGGGGGATTTGACTTGGATATTTCTAAACTAGAGACACTGGAGCCTAACTTGACAGGTCTTTGACACTCCCAAACCTTCATGACACATGTGTTAAAGTTCGGTGAGGCCCCTAGTGTACCCTGGCCTCCAATCCGTGACACAGTCTCTTATACAGTATATATATTCTCGATATATATATATATATATATATATATATATATATATATATATATATATATATATATATATAAATATATAAATATATATATATATGTCGTACCTAGTAGCCAGAACGCACTTCTCAGCCTACTATGCAAGGCCCGATTTGCCTAATAAGCCAAATTTTACTGAATTAATATATTTTCTCTAATTTTTTTCTTATGAAATGATAAAGCTACCCATTTCATTATGTATGGGGTCATTTTTTTTTATTGGAGTTAAAATTAACGTAGATATATGACCGAACCTAACCAACCCTACCTAACCTAACCTAACCTATCTTTATAGGTTAGGTTAGGTTAGGTTAGGTTAGATTAGGTAGGTTAGGTAGTCGAAAAAATACTAATTCATGAAAACTTGGCTTATTAGGCAAATTTGGCCTTGCATAGTTGGCTGAGAAGTGCGTTCTGGCTACTAGGTACGACATATATATATATATATATATTTATATATATATATATATATATATATATATATATATATATATATATATATATATAATATGAAAATAGGCCAAGTAGTGAGTGATCAAAGTGATCAAACCTAATAAAACTTTATAACTATAACAGGGATAACAAAAGCTAATTCAATTAATAATAATAAAAATTACTTATAGAACAAAACACACTGTTAAACTTTCATAAAGTGATCACATGAAGTGAAACTCGATAATTATCACATGAATAATCAACTCTAATACAACAATTTTTTTTATAAACAAAGCAAGTAGAAAACAATTGCAAAATACTTGCCAAAACCTTATAGAAACCATAAATATGAAATAAAACTAAACACCCAAAAATGTATTGTACGTCTTAATTAAAGAACTTTAACAATATACAATATCAACACTTGATATAAGCAAAAAAAAAAAATAATCATGGTAAACTATATAAAAATTTAAAAACGCCAGCGTGAAAGCTTGAACTATAAATCAAAATACAAGGTCTACTGTGCCTTATAATGTGTACAATTGGACAGCCGAAAGGTTGTTATCTAACAAAGGCCGCAGTTCCCTGATATATAAGAATTCCACTATTCTCAAATCCGACTGGCCATTCATACAAGTGTCTAGAATTTTGAAGTCGGATTCCACCAGATAATATTTCAACTCATGATAATGATTTCTCATCTCCGAGAATGCTGGTTTGGATAATGGTAATCCAGTCCTGAATGATACTCCTCGGTGCTCAAGTATCCTAATCTTAAAGTTCCGAAAGGAACTCTAGATGTATCTGTTACATATTCCTATTTAAGGAATATTCACATTAATATAACAATAATAATTATGTTTTATTCTTGCATGAAGGCATGTATATGTTTATATATATTTATAATGCATCGTGTTAGTAAAACAGTGAGGACAGGAGCGGGGATTACTAGTCAGGTACTAGGCGTGTGAGAGTTGAGTCAACTTCCTCGTAGTATATAGAGTGCTTGTATTGTGTAGTTGCCAGCAGTTTCCTCTTTATTATTTTCCATAAATAATTGTTTTATATAAAAATCATTACCTCTGTTTATGCATGTAAAATTAATCATTCTTAATTAAGTTATTTTAATGTTTGCTTTAGCACAGTGTTGTTGCTCATTATACAAAATTAAATTTATTATAAATTTACCATTCGTTATGTTGTGAGGGAGGGAATGTGGGGCGTCGTGACGCCACGTTAGTCAGTAACTGGGAGACGGGCGTCGGGTCAACTGGTCTGATTTCTGATTAGTGTTTTGTGTAATTTGTTTTGTTGTTGTATTAGTAGTTACAATTATCTGGGGGGAGAATATCTTATTAGATTATAAATATTTTAGTAGGCCATCTGATTACTGTTATACCTGAAGGAAAAATAATCTTGATTTATATATATTTTTATTTTATATAAACCTTTTTATTTACCTGTGTGATAATTCAACCCTAGTGAATATTTTCTGCTTATTATGTATGTGACGTAGTGACGTGGCTTTCTGGTTGGACATTAAGAGACAGGGGTCATTTGAATACTCCTAGAACGAGCCCTTACTAACATTGTAGTGCAACGAGCTGTGTGTACCAGGGCATAACAGTATCCAACATTACAGCTGCAACAATTATATATTTATACGATACTAGAGCACAAAGCGTATGCACTTTATCTTTAAAGTTAAAATAGGAACCTATGTTATTTGTATTGACAAAAATAAACCTTAAGCCTACTTGAGGAAAACAACGCTGTAAACGTTTCCTCAATAACAAAAAAGGGTAAGACCGATTTCCTGACTCTAAACTGGCTTAACAGAACCCGCCTGAATAGTTACAGGAAGAGTAAAGGACTGTTGATCCAGCGGTCTAGGGCCTGGTCACGACATCTTCCCGAGGGAGGCACCATCTCAGATGTTCACAACGGGTCTCATAATGCTGTCACGTAAGGAACGACGGTCTCTGGAGAGCCTCCACCTCTCATAATGGAGTTTGTGTAGTAGACTTGCAAGTCAACATTTTCTCCACATACTGGTAGTCTGTTAGGGAATGCTTCATCCTGGAGAGGTTACGATTTTTGTGCATGAGAACTGTGTATTTCCCGTGATTGTCCCGAGAACCTCTTGCCCTCTGACACAGATTACAGGACACCTACTGTAATATTCTCCACACTTATCATCTCTGTGTCTTGCCCTCTGACACACATTACAGGACACCTACTGTAATATTCTCCACACTTATCATCTCTGTGTCTTGCCCTCTGACACACATTACAGGACACCTACTGTAATATTCTTCACACTTATCATCTCTGTGTCTTGCCCTCTGACACACATTACAGGACACCTACTGTAATATTCTCCACACTTATCATCTCTGTGTCTTGCCCTCTGACACACATTACACGACACCTACTGTAATATTCTCCACACTTATCATCTCTGTGTCTTGCCCTCTGACACAGATTACAGGACACCTACTGTAATATTCTCCACACTTATCATCTCTGTGTCTTGCCCTCTGACACAGATTACAGGACACCTACTGTAATGTTCTCCACACTTATCATCTCTGTGGTTCCTGTCCCTAAAATTCAACAGTAATTTGTATGTAAAATGTGAATAAAATTTGCATGTTTCAAATGTTATCATCAACATGCCAGCAGCGCCACCGTCCTCCAGCGGTGAAGTTTGCATGCATGAACGGGAAGAAGCTCTCGCTCCCAATAACCACTTGGGCTGGACGGTAGAGCGACGGTCTCGCTTCATGCAGGTCGGCGTTCAATCCCCGACCGTCCTAGTGGTTGGGCACCATTCCTCCCCTTCCCCCCCCCCGGGTCCCGTCCCAAATTCTTTTCCTGACCCTTTCCAAGTGCTGTATAGTCGTAATGGCTTGGCGTCACCCTCTCACCTAGGGCGTCACTCCCACCCTAGCTGTTACAGTGTCCCTAGGGCGTCACTCTCTCCCTAGCTGTTACAGTGTCCCTAGGGCGTCACTCTCACCCTAGCTGTTACAGTATCCCTAGGGCGTCACTCTCACCCTAGCTGTTACAGCGTCCCTAGGGCGTCACTCCCACCTTAGCTGTTACAGTGTCCCTAGGGCGTCACTCTCTCCCTAGCTGTTACAGTATCCCTAGGGCGTCACTCTCTCCCTAGCTGTTACAGTATCCCTAGGGCGTCACTCTCACCCTAGCTGTTACAGCGTCCCTAGGGCGTCACTCTCACCCTAGCTGTTACAGTGTCCCTAGGGCGTCACTCTCACCTTAGCTGTTACAGCATCCCTAGGGCGTCACTCTCACCCTAGCTGTTACAGTGTCCCTAGGGCGTCACTCTCACCCTAGCTGTTACAGCGTTAGCAATGCCTTGACCGATGACTGGGTTCGCGCATGTTCCCACAGTGACTGTGCACTAATGAAGCAACCCATCCTCCGAATTGACAGTGTGATTTAATACTAAGTGTAATAAGTACACTTTCTTACTGTCATAAACAGTGCATAATTGCACTTATGGGGCTGTTACATTTACCCAACTCCCTCCCCCGATTTAATTCTCCTCGTTTTCTGTTAAGACACTCAGAATTTTAGGATGAAGATTTCAACTTCAAGTTGCTATACACACGTTTTAAATATCAGGAATTTCATTTTCAGGTTTATTAAACAATATAGATTTTATACAAAATTTTAAAATATCCTGAGTTACTTTACAATTTATTGATATATTTTAGTTGTGTTTTATTACAGTTTTATAAAACTGTAATATCAATACAGCTGTAGGTTAAGTACTAATTGTAATTAAGAAGCAATAAAATTGTTATCTTCAAAAGCTAATTAAGACGGTTAGGAGAGGTTGTGGTTTTCTATTCAGTTTTTCAGGTAAACTCAAATATTCACAATATATTTGACGATACGATTTAATACTAAGTGAAAATAAGTACAATTCCTAACTTCTATGAATAGTACATAATTGCACTTATTTGTCTTCTTACATTACCACCCCATTTTTGGAGGACGGGCTGACTGAAGAGTGCATTCACTCTTATAACTTGAGGGTTGCCACCAGTCCTTATAACGTTGGCACTGGGTCCACTAGTTGCATGAAGGACGTCAACCTGTGGAGAACGGTCACTCATTAAAACATTTCTTGTACCACCAACACCCTCAATCACCTTTCGGACCCTTCCTCCATCCACAATCATCCTCGGGCGAGTGTCCTGTCCCTGATATCGCTCCACCATGCTTACGTGTGCTATCATCTGCTTGTCCGTCCACTGGTTCTTGGTCACCTCTTTCATTGTAAACATGAGGAAAATACAAAATACACACAAGAAACATTTGGTTAAGCGATGAATAACTTTCACAATCCTGCAGTGTCCATAATGGGCTGTTTCCATCAGCCTGGTTTGGAGCATGGAGGGCACGAGAACCTGTGCTCATACCTGTGACGTCTGGGAAGTCTTTGGTCGGTTCCGTGGACACGGCACCTCATCTTTCCGCAAGTACGGGTTACCTGCCATCGTGCCAGACTCTAGGGGGTATCTGTGGATGCTTGCTCTTGAGGTTCCTTCTCTGGCCCAGTTATCCCTGTTGCACTAGTCCAGTGCTGCGGATCACGAGTAGTCGGGAGAGTTCACTAGTGTGCTCTTAACATCCTTTGGGGTAGATGTATGGTTAAACAAGACTTAATTCTAAATGCGTCTCTGCCTGGGATCTGGTATGCTCAGCTACTACAGATCTTACCACCTTTTCAACCGGATTGTCACCAACCATGGAATGGTTAGTGTCCAATCCCGTCGCCAAGTCGTTGGCCAGTATGACCTCTATCCCCTCTATAGGAAGATGATCCACTACTGCCAGTGTACACTTGCCACTGTAACATGGCGATTCCATGTGTACTTCTACTAAGAAGGCAACGTACCACGTCGAGGCAAACCCATCTAAACTAACCCTTTGTTTCCCATCACTACGCACTTCCTTGGGTAACAAGTTTCTCAAAATCAGAGATTGGGTTGCTCCACTATCTCTGAGAATCACTACAAACTTACCTGTCTGATCACACGACACATACCCTCTCAAAATGTAAGGGGCAAACAATCTTGGTTTCTCTCTATCCATCCCTAGAGACTGGGTGTCTACTGGTGGTGTCACTCAACTCGCCAGCATAACCTCCCTATGTGGGTCGTTACCTGTCCTACCTCGACACTTAGCAGCTATGTGCCCTTCCTGCCCGCAGGTCCAACACACTATGTCTCTCCTAGGACTAATCCGTTTTGGACTACTTGAACTAGTCCGTCTTGGACTACTTGGGTCTTCACGGCACTATGTGGGACGGTTCTTTCCTCTTCCGGCTTATGCTTCATAAATGGTTTCGAGTAGCTCTTTAGAACATACTTAGCAGAGGGCCGATGTGTCACAATATATTCGTTATGCATAGTGGCTTCAGCACCCAAGGTCTCTACCTGCTGCTCCTCCAAGTATGTCTTCAGATCACCAGGCAAACATTCTTTGAAGTCTGCTAATAAAATTAGTTGTTCAAGTTGTTCTTTGGTCTCCACCTTATGAGACGCACACCATTCATAAAACAGCCGCTCCTTAATACACGCAAACTCCGTAAAGGTGTGCTCTGACGTCTTCTTCAGGTTGTGGAACTTCAGCTTGTATGCTTCAGGCACCAACTGGTAAGCCATCAGCACCACATTCTTGACTGCGTCGTAATCATTAGAGTCATCTACCGACAGTGTGGAGTGAGCGGTTTGGGCTTTTTTTTTTCCAGTCAGCATGGATGGATCATAATGGCCCAATTCTCTCTTGGCCAATCCAATAAAGCAGCTACCTTCTGAAAAGCAGCAAAGAACTTTGAAACTGCCTTTTCGTTGAACTTAGGAACCATTTTAATGTTCTGCGCTGGGTCGAAACCTCTGGTTTCTTCTACCACTTTATCTTAGCACTTCCAATTCATGTTGCCTTTCTTGCTCCTTTTCTGCTCTTTTTCGCTCTTCTCTCCTTTCTTCTCTTTCTATTTCCAATAGTTTCATTTTCATTTCCCTCTCTTGTCTCTCTCGTGTTCTAGCTTTCCTCATCTCTCTCTCTTTCTAATTCAATTTTTTCCACTCTATTTCACGATGGATTTGTAACTCACGCATTTTCACTGTTAAGAGGCTTATATTAAGTTCATCTTGGTCACTCTCACCATCACTTCCCTGGTTTTTCTTTTCAGTAGAAGCCATAACACTTTTCTTTTTCTCTGCACTTCACTTTCTTGCTTTCCGGTGGTTTTTAAATGCTTTTGCACCTTTGAGAGGATCTCAACACGTGAATCACGCTCACTCACCTTAATCCCCTAATAAGCACTTATTAAAACTAATTCAGGCTTTCCAAGATGTTTCCTCACGTAACACTGCACTATTTTCCGACACCGAGAACCGAACTTCACTTAACACTTATACACGAGATGGGGGATCTATACAAGGGGATTGCACTAACTACTTAACCAATTCTATCAAACTTACTTGACAAGGAGTCGGATCCCGCTGGGGATGCCAATTATGTTACGGCCACTTCGGGCCAGTAACCGGGTTCTTGCTGATACAACCTTTTCTTAAAAATCCAACCCCAAGTCGGTGGTAAGCTTTCAAGAACTGGCTGTGTCAAGTAGTAGTGCAATGAATAAAAAGGTGGGGGATAAGCAATACACAATTACCTTCACCAATATATTAACACCTTCACCACTATATATATATATATATTAAATTAAAGTATTACTACACCTATTTACAATAGTGTCTCTTTCAGGCAGAACACAATACAACGACAGTGTTCATCAATTCCGGTGAATCCACTTTCCAGGTACATGTCTTCCACTCCTAATGGCAAACACCGGCGAGTTCACCTTCCTCAATATGGGCCAGTCCACACACAGTGTATCGCCACAATGTGTCAATACCCAACCTCCACTCTCAGGATACACACTGGCAGAGGGTTGTAGCCACACGCTGACAGGGGTCTCAAACAATCACATACAGGGGTAGTGAACACCCTCGCAGAAGTCTCTATCGGCTTGCTAGCAGAACTTCTCGACAGATGCACCACTGTCGTCTCGTAACACTTACTGGCCAATGCTGAGTACCTCGGTCCATACAACACTGCATACATCAGCAGCTAACACACTACTCTAACCGACGGCGGCCACTTAGTCCTCACACAGGACCAAGTCAAGAGTTCAGGACTGCCCAAGATGAACTGCCTGCTCGACGCAACCACTGAAGGTGATTAAGATGCTTTTACAAGCTCAGGTTGAAGGTACATGCTTTGTATAACAGATGTATTACATATTGTATAGGTACAGTACATACATTGTATAATAGATGTTTTACATATTGCATAGGTACAGTATATACATTGTATAACAGTTGTATTACATAGTTAATCTTGGGTACAAGTCCATAGTAGAAATACATCTCTTTTCCCATAGTAGAAAAACAGCATGTCAAGGATTTGGGAATAATGATGTCCGACGAGCTAACGTTTAGGGAGCATAACCAAGCAAATATCGCGTCAGCCAGAAAAATGATCGGATGGATTACGAGAACTTTCAAATCCAGGGATCCCACCACAATGGTTGTACTCTTCAAGTCACTTGTGTTGTCCCGTCTCGAGTACTGCTCAGTACTCACTTCCCCCTTCAGAGCAGGAGAGATTGTTGAAATAGAGGGAATACAGAGAACATATACGGCACGCATAGACGAGATAAAACACCTAAATTATTGGGATCGTCTCAAAGCTCTCCAAATGTACTCTCTAGAAAGGAAACGAGAGATACCAAATAATATACACATGGAAAATACTGGAGGGTCAGGTCCCAAATCTACACAGTAAAATAACAACGTACTGGAGTGAACGATATGGAAGAAAATGCAAGATTGAACCAGTGAAGAGCAGAGGTGCCATAGGCACAATCAGAGAGCACTGTATAAACATCAGAGGTCCGCGGTTGTTCAACGTCCTCCCAGCGACTATAAGAAATATTGCCGGAACAACCGTAGACATCTTCAAGAGAAAACTGGACTGTTTTCTAAGAGAAGTTCCGGATCAGCCGGGCTGTGGTGGGTATGTGGCCTTGCGGGCCGCTCCAAGCAACAGCCTGTTGGACCAAACTCTCACAAGTCGAGCCTGGCCTCGGGCCGGGCTTGGGGAGTAGAAGAACTCCCAGAACCCCATCAACCAGGTATCAACCTGGTATCAACCAATATATCATCAAGTGTTCCAGTATTCATATAATATTTACAGAGTTCAGCATACCTCAGCCCAGAAAAGCTAGTCAGTCAGTCAATATGGGACATTCTTCAATATAATGTTCATGAGAGTGCATGTTTTTTTCTTTCACAAAGTTGACATATAGTGTACTCGATATTTGGGTTTTGAGAGAGCTGCCAGATACGTCTATATCCCAGGTGTATTCTGGTCACTATAACATCACATTGCCGGGTTCTTGCTCTATTAGTTCCATATATAAATGTCTCCTAGCGATATTTATCATAATGTTTAAGGCAACAACTTTCAGGTCTTTGTGAATTTGTTAGGTCAGTGAGATTTTCATTAGATATTTGTTTAGGTATTCTCTTTGTCACTGCTAATGAAACACCCATATCAATTTCAACTACTGTTTTTTTACAGGCGGTTTTTGCAAGCATGTCAACAGTGTCATGCCTTGAGATGCCAACATGTGATGGTAGCCAAAGAAATTTAATTTCAAATCTGTTTCAAATCAATTCTTCCCTGAAGGTGGCTTCCCCGCCTCCCTCAGCTGTACTGTGAGGTAGATAAGTATCAGCCAAGGTAGACGCACACGTGTAGTCCCACACGACCTGTCTACCATCCATCTACCTCTGCAGCGTAACTCCGTCTGAGCGTTTATATGGTGAACGATGATTTGTGTGACGTTACACATGTGTATCTATAGTGATTGATGCCTATCTACACAGGGAGCTACCGCATTAGTGGGGACTTTGGGTTCTCCTCCCCACGCCATCTTCAATGCAGTTTCCTTTGCCCTATCACCCCTGCCTTATTATTTTCTTTTGCTTTAGTTTGGTATTTTAAAGGTTATAAGTTACACATTGTTGAATTCAATAGAAAGGCTGAAGGTTGTGGACGTCTTGGAGGTGTTCAGCTGTCAGACAGGCAAGGAGGACTGTCTACGTGTGTGGTTTACAGTGATACTTGGAGAGGCTATTGGAGAAGTATCTATTTAAGTGAGGGAAGGGGGAAATCAGGGGAAAGCACCAAGCCATTGCGACTATATAGCATTTGGATAAGGATTTGGGATGAGATAGGGGGGGGGGGGAGGAATCGTGCCCAACCACTTGGAGGGTCAGGGATTGAACGCCGACCTGCATGAAGCGAGACCGTCGCTCTACCGTCCAGCCCAAGTAGTTGGACAGTAGAGTAAACCTATTTAAGTGAACTAACACATACCAGTCATGTTGTTACATTGTTGAGGACCTTATGTGTTGATATTGTGGCCACTTGTGCCTTTATCTTCACCACCTGTAACATGTTGGTCACTTCTCTAATGTTGCTCATGACCTCCCCACCACTCACAACATGGAGAAGTGACCTTTATCTTCACCACCTGTAACATGTTGGTCACTTCTCTAATGTTGCTCATGACCTCCCCACCACTCACAACATGGAGAAGTGACCTTTATCTTCACCACCTGTAACATGTTGGTCACTTCTCTAATGTTGCTCATGACCTTCCCACCACTCACAACATGGAGAAGTGACGACGTGTCGGTCCGTCCTGGACCATTATCACGTGTGATAATGGCCTGATAATGGTCCACAACGGACCGACACGTCGTGTGATAATGACCTGATAATGGTCCACAACGGACCGACACGTCGTGTGATAATGACCTGATAATGGTCCACAACGGACCGACACGTCGTCACTTCTTCATCTTCTGGTGTGTGGTTTGGTCATCATATCTTCAGCCCCGTTATTGTGACTCATGGTGTGTTAATGCTACTAGTGCTGCCTTCTCACTCCTTTTATTGGTTTAGTCTCTGCTTCAGGGTTCACGGAGCCACACCAAGCGGCCATTCTTACAGGACCCACACAAACGCTCTTCACTATTCTCTCACACTCACCAACACTATTTAACGCCGTGTAGCATAATTCTGTTTTATGTTTGTTCCATACTACTGAAGAAAAAATAGTCATTAGCTTTTCCGATTGATGAACCACGTCAGTTTGTGGGTGTGTTAAGCGTGAGGTGATGTAACGGTGATCGTTACATCACTGACTGACCTCACGACGTCAGTGGGTAGGTCAGTCAACAGTTCTGTGAGGCAAAAGCTGTCCTGGTGTGGACTAATTTAATAATAAAAAAAAAAACATTTAACACAGTAATAACATCACCTCTTTTTTCCTCTTGTTCTCTTGCTCTCAGCCAGCTCTTTTAACTGTGCTTTGCCTCTTCTACTCTCTTTTATTACGCTCTCGTTCTCTTCTGTCTTTCCACCACTCTATATTTCACTCTTTTTAACCCATCTCCCGCGATATTTCTCAGCGTTACCCATCACTGTCTCACCCAGCGCCTCCAAGACCATTTTTCAACCTTTTTCCCGATTCTGTTGGTAAAGATAAGAGTGAATATCCCTCTTCAAGACTGACAGCGCTGGCATGACCGTATTGTTACACAGAAAGTGATGAATGGCTTACTACTGATTTTGATTTAGAAAGCTTTATTTTTGTTGACATACAATTGATTGAGATTTTTTTTTTTACAATTAATATTCATTCTCGATTATGACACGTTTAGGAAATGTTAGAGATGATAGTATATCTTTCCTGGTGACATTTACTGAGTATAAAATCCCAGTAGGGGGATAAAATGATGTTGTTGAGCATAGTGAACATGTGTACAGGAAGTGACGATCACTCATGTGTACAGGAAGTGACGATCACTCATGTGTACAGGAAGTGACGATCACTCATGTGTACAGGAAGTGACGATCACTCATGTGTACAGGAAGTGACGATCACTCATGTGTACAGGAAGTGACGATCACTCATGTGTACAGGAAGTGACGATCACTCATGTGTACAGGAAGTGACGATCACTCATGTGTACAGGAAGTGACGATCACTCATGTGTACAGGAAGTGACGATCACTCATGTGTACAGGAAGTGACGATCACTCATGTGTACAGGAAGTGACGATCACTCATGTGTACAGGAAGTGACGATCACTCATGTGTACAGGAAGTGACGATCACTCATGTGTACAGGAAGTGACGATCACTCATGTGTACAGGAAGTGACGATCACTCATGTGTACAGGAAGTGACGATCACTCATGTGTACAGGAAGTGACGATCACTCATGTGTACAGGAAGTGACGATCACTCATGTGTACAGGAAGTGACGATCACTCATGTGTACAGGAAGTGACGATCACTCGTGTGTACAGGAAGTGACGATCACTCATGTGTACAGGAAGTGACGATCACTCGTGTGTACAGGAAGTGACGATCACTCATGTGTACAGGAAGTGACGATCACTCATGTGTACAGGAAGTGACGATCACTCATGTGTACAGGAAGTGACGATCACTCATGTGTACAGGAAGTGACGATCACTCATGTGTACAGGAAGTGACGATCACTCATGTGTACAGGAAGTGACGATCACTCATGTGTACAGGAAGTGACGATCACTCATGTGTACAGGAAGTGACGATCACTCATGTGTACAGGAAGTGACGATCACTCGTGTGTACAGGAAGTGACGATCACTCGTGTGTACAGGAAGTGACGATCACTCATGTGTACAGGAAGTGACGATCACTCATGTGTACAGGAAGTGACGATCACTCATGTGTACAGGAAGTGACGATCACTCATGTGTACAGGAAGTGACGATCACTCATGTGTACAGGAAGTGACGATCACTTAACACGAAAACATTCGGCTCCTGAAGACCATCACATTGATGACTCTTTGTTTAGTGAAGCACGTGGTGGTGAGGAGCATGACACGAGAAGCAGGAGGGAAGCAGGGAAGAGAAGCAAGAGGAGAGGGGAGAGAAACAGGAGGAGGAGGAGGAGGAGGAAGAGGAGGAGGAGGAGAACAAATAGTCCCAGGGGAGAACTAGACACTGTGGAACATTTAAAACACTTCATGGAAAGTGAGTAATGATTTAGAGGATGATATATATCTCACCTTGACCCATCAATCACATATTACCATTCTTCTCTCACCTGACTCTTACAGAGAGAGAGAGAGAGAGAGAGAGAGAGAGAGAGAGAGAGAGAGAGAGAGGGGGGGGGGGAGGGGCGGGCAGAGTGAACGAGAGACGGAGACCACGAGACAGAGACACAGTAACATACAGACATAAAGAGGGACAAAAGACAGAGGGACACTACACAGAGGCACAAAAGCCCGGGACAACCACCAACACCGGCCTCACTCATGAACAATTTGACCAGACTTAAAGGTGAACATATATACTCCGTCGTTTACACTCTTTGTCGAGTCTGTCCTTCAAGTTGTGGCTGGAGGTGGCTTTCACAACTTCTTCTTCCAGTACATTCCACTTGATGACCGCCCGGACAGGGTATGAGAACTGCTTTACATTTCTTGGAGTCATTTGCGTTTCTATTTGCATCTCAGTTTACACTCTCGTACTTTTTCTCACTTTAAAGACGCTGTCCTTGTTCTCCTTGTCAGTTTCCCTCAGGATCTTGTATATTGCGATCATATCCATTCTGTGTCTTTCCTCTTTCTTGGTTGTTCCCTTAACTAATCGTCATAACTTATTACTCTTAGTTGTGATACTAATTTCGGTGTCAAACTTTACTTGTTCAAGTTCGGTTCAAGATTGCCGTGAAAGAGTCCTGGTTTAGTTTTTTTAGCGACGTTCTAATGTTTACCAGCGTCGCATACGCTGCTGATGCTATCCCGTTTATGTGTTCATATGGAGATTGTGTTGGAATTATATGAACTCCTAAATTATTTTCTCTCTTCTCAGCCGTGTTGGGAGTGAAGTCCAGCAGCCATATTCTCGCCACTCCTGGAGTTTGTGAAGACCAGTTTGTGTTTAACTGTTTGTAGTCCTCCTTGCTGTTTACATTCCTTATATGCCTTAAATATTGATATGCATCGCCCATGTACAATGATATGTATCGCCCGTAAACAGTAATATGTATCGTCCGTAAACAGTGATATGTATCGTCCGTAAACAATAATATGTATCGCCCGTAAACAGTAATATGTATCGTCCGTAAACAATAATATGTATCGTCCGTAAACAGTGATATGTATCGTCCGTAAACAATAATATGTATCGCCCGTAAACAGTAATATGTATCGTCCGTAAACAATAATATGTATCGTCCGTAAACAGTGATATGTATCGTCCGTAAACAATAATATGTATCGCCCGTAAACAGTAATATGTATCGTCCGTAAACAGTAATATGTATCGTCCGTAAACAATAATATGTATCGTCCGTAAACAGTGATATGTATCGTCCGTAAACAGTAATATGTATCGTCAGTAAACAATGATATACATCGTCCGTAAACAATGATATGTATCGTCCGTACAGTAATATGTATCATCCGTAAACAATGATATGTATCGTCCGTACAGTAATATGTATCGTCCGTAAACAATGATATGTATCGTCCGTACAGTAATATGTATCGTCCGTATACAATGATATGTATCGTCCGTACAGTAATATGTATCGTCCGTAAACAATAATATGTATCGTCCGTATACAATGATATGTATCGTCCGTACAGTAATATGTATCGTCCGTAAACAATAATATGTATCGTCCGTAAACAATAATATATATCGTCCGTAAACAATAATATGTATCGTCCGTAAACAATAATATGTATCGTCCGTAAACAATAATATGTATCGTCCGTACAGTAATATGTATCGTCCGTAAACAATAATATGTATCGTCCGTAAACAATAACATGTATTACCCGTAAATCATGATATGTATCGTCCGTAAACAATAACATGTATGATCAATAACTACACAAAACTACTACTCTCTGGGGTGCAGTGATACATGTGTGAAGTAATACAGTATTGCTGAGACACATTGATACATTAATACAGTGACACGGATGGAGATATACAGAGGTGCTGTGAAACACAAGTACAGATACACGGATCTGCAGTGATTCACGGGTACACGGGCACAGTTGTACAGTGGTACAGAAGTTCAGTGGTACAGTGATACAGTAGTGTTGCTGTACTGTGTTAGTGTTACTAGTGTGGCATAGTGGTACAGTGATACAGTAGTTTTACTAGTGTAGTATAAATGATACAGTGGTACAAATTAACTTAGGTACAGTGGTGCAGTGATATAATGATACAGTAGTAGTGATACAGTGGTGCAGCGCTACAGTGGTTTAGTGATACAGTGATTCAGTGATACTGACGAGCAGTGATACAGAGGTGCAGTGATTTAGAGGTGCAGTGTATACAGTGTAGATACAGCGGACAAGTGATGCAATGATACAGTGAAACAGTGGTACAGTGGTTTTGTAATTCACTGTTCCAATTTTACAGTGATTCTTTGATACAGTGGTACAGAAAGGCAGTGATACAGTGGTACAGAGAGGCAGTGATACATTGGTACAGAAATACAGTGATACAGTGGTACAGAAAAGCAGTGATATCGTGATAGTGATACTATGATACATTAGTTCAGTGATTATAATGATTCGGTGATCAGTGGTGTAGTACTGATTCAGTGATACAGTGTTCAGTGATATATTGATGCAGTGATCAATGGTACAGTGTTACATCTGAGAAATGATACAGTGGTACAATGAAGCAGGGATAGAGTGATTTAGGGTTGCAGTGTTGCAGGGTTACACTGGTGCAGTGATACAGTGGTACAGTGGTGCAGTGGCACAGTGGTGCAGTGACACAGTGGTGCAGTGGCACAGTGAGAATCTTGTGATCACCACGTACAAGATTTTCAGAGGAATCGACAGGGTAGATAAAGACAGGCTATTTAACACAAGGGGCACACGCACTAGGGGACACAGGTGGAAGCTGAGTGCCCAAATGAGCCACAGAGATATTAGATTTTTTTTGTTTAGTGTCAGAGTAGTTAACGGATGGAATGCATTAGGCAGTGATGTGCTGGAGGCTGACTCCATACACAGTTTCAAGTGTAGATATGATAGAGCCCAATAGGCTCAGGAACCTGTACACCTGTTGATTGACGGTTGAGAGGCGGGACCAAAGAGCCAGAGCTCAACCCCCGCAAGCACAAATAGGTGAGTGCAGTGGTACAGTGGTGCAGTGATACAGTGGTGCAGTGGGCCAGTGGTGCAGTGATACAGTGGTGCAGTGATACAGTGATACAGTGGTGCAGTGGTCCAGTGGTGCAGTGATACATTAATGAAGTCTCCCAACAATGATACAGTTATACAGTGGGCCAGTGGGCCAGCGGTGCAATGATACAGTGATACAGTGGTGCAGTGGTCCAGTGGTGCAGTGATACATTAATGAAGTCTCCCTACAATGATACAGTGGTGCAGTGGTCCAGTGGTGCAGTGATACAGTGGTTCAGTGATGCAGTGATACATTAATGAAGTCTCCCTACAATGATACAGTTATACAGTGGTGCAGTGGTCCAGTGGTGCAGTGATACATTAATGAAGTCTCCCAACAATGATACAGTGATACAGTGGTGCAGTGGTCCAGTGGTGCAGTGATACATTAATGAAGTCTCCCTACAATGATACAGTTATACAGTGGTGCAGTGGGCCAGTGGTGCAGTAATACAGTGGTGCAGTGGGCCAGTGGTGCAGTAATACAGTGGTGCAGTGGGCCAGTGGTGCAGTAATACAGTGGTGCAGTAATACAGTGGTGCAGTAATACAGTGGTGCAGTGATACAGTGGTGCAGTAATACAGTGGTGCAGTAATACAGTGGTGCAGTGGGCCAGTGGTGCAGTAATACAGTGGTGCAGTAATACAGTGATGCAGTAATACAGTGGTGCAGTGATACAGTGGTGCAGTAATACAGTGGTGCAGTAATACAGTGGTGCAGTGGGCCAGTGGTGCAGTAATACAGTGGTGCAGTAATACAGTGGTGCAGTAATACAGTGGTGCAGTGATACAGTGGTGCAGTAATACAGTGGTGCAGTGGGCCAGTGGTGCAGTGGGCCAGTGGTACAGTAATACAGTGGTGCAGTGGGCCAGTGGTGCAGTAATACAGTGGTGCAGTGGGCCAGTGGTGCAGTGGGCCAGTGGTGCAGTAATACAGTGGTGCAGTAATACAGTGGTGCAGTGGGCCAGTGGTGCAGTAATACAGTGGTGCAGTAATACAGTGGTGCAGTGGGCCAGTGGTGCAGTGATACAGTGGTGCAGTAATACAGTGGTGCAGTGGGCCAGTGGTGCAGTGATACAGTGGTGCAGTGGGCCAGTGGTGCAGTAATACAGTGGTGCAGTGGGCCAGTGGTGCAGTGGGCCAGTGGTGCAGTGATACAGTGGTGCAGTAATACAGTGGTGCAGTGATACAGTGGTGCAGTGATACATTAATGAAGTCTCCCAACAATGATACAGTTATACAGTGGTGCAGTGGTGCAGTGATACATTAATGAAGTCTCCCAACAATGATACAGTTATACAGTGGTGCAGTGGGCTAGTGGTGCAGTGATCCAGTGGTGCAGTGGGCCAGTGGTGCAGTAATACAGTGGTGCAGTAATACAGTGATACAGTGGTGCAGTAATACAGTGGTGCAGTAATACAGTGGTGCAGTAATACAGTGGTGCAGTAATACAGTGATACAGTGATACAGTGGTGCAGTAATACAGTGGTGCAGTAATACAGTGATACAGTGGTGCAGTAATACAGTGGTGCAGTAATACAGTGATACAGTGATACAGTGGTGCAGTAATACAGTGGTGCATCCTCTTGCTGAGTAAAACAATAGATTACTGCTACTTATATCAATGTTGATCCTTAAAGGTAGACAAATACTACACCAACAATAACTAACCAATTTCACTCATTAAGAGAGAAATGTTACAAGTTAATGGGTGATTACAGTCACTATAAACCTGACAGACTCCTAATACAATGTAGAGGAACAACTGGGTAAGGCACAAGCAACAATTATTAGTCAATTAAATCACCATAAGAAAACAAGAACAAATTATATAATTTCAATACAAAAACGAAGCAGTAAGTGTAGGGAAAATATTTATAGGATGAGATGGCTCTTTAATGCATTCTTTGCACATGAATTAAATTAATAATAGGTCCTCCTATTATTATATATATTATTACATGTATACAGGGGTCTGACACCTGAGTGAACAACGCTCAGGATGCGTTGTCCTCAGGTACCTGGTTCGATCCCCGGTGGAGCCGGAAACAAATGGGCAGAGTTTCTTTCACCCTGATGCCCTCTGTTCACCTAGTAGTAAATAGGTATCTGGTAGTTAGACAGCTGCTACGGGCTGCTTCCTGGGGATGAGTAACAAAATGGAGGCCTGGTCGAGGACCGGGCCGCTGGAACGCTAAGCCCTGATAATCATCTCAAGATAACCTCCTCACCAGAAGACACTGAAGCTAAGGTTTACTAAGACAATGTACAACAGCAGGAATGGGTTACCTAAGTGTTCATGCTGGGATATATTTCTTGAGGCGTCATCATCAGTAAGATATCTAACACAAGGACATGTACACCAAGGTGTAAACTGCTTCTTTCCCTGAATATACATTGAGAGTTTACTCTTCTCCTGGACTATGTTTAGGGTTAAAGTCAACTTGCTGGTGGCTCAGTAAACTATGTAGATGACCTTAGTGTCTCCATAGGCCTAACGCCAAGTGTAATGTATCGGTAAACGAAATGGAAAGAAATGAAGAATGAAGAAAGTGAGGGACATGGGGTGAGGGAGGTAGAGAAGAGTGAGGGAGGTAGAGAAGAGTGAGGGAGGTAGAGAAGAGTGAGGGAGTGGTCAGGGAAGAGGGAGAGTTAGGATGAGAGGGAGAGACTGAGTACAAGGAGGAAATTTAGTGGAGTAGAAAGTAAGAGTGCTGGAATAGGAGAAAGTAAGAGTGCTGGAATAGGAGAAAGTAAGAGTGCTGGAATAGGAGAAAGTAAGAGTGCTGGAATAGGAGAAAGTAAGAGTGCTGGAATAGGAGAAAGTAAGAGTGCTGGAATAGGAGAAAGATAGAAAGGTTGAAGGATGAAAGTTGCTGCCACCACCATTCAAGTTAGTTAACTATAAGACAAGGAATGGAACTTGTCTGTACTTTAAGCTGTTGTCAAATGTTAGCATGTATTAACTGGAATCATGTACTTGTACTTGCAAGAACCTTTAAGTCAGTAAGCTCAGGGGACTCTCCGCTCTAGCTTTTAAAATAAGAAGTTTTTAGGAAACAACATTAGTCAATCAAACATATTTAACATTAGATGTTCACTCATATGGATATCTTAATTCAAACAGTTAAACTTTATGTTCACTAAGTCAAATTTAATATACAACGTGAGTCACCACACAAGAATTTAAGGACACTACGGCTGACTGCCTCTGAAAATCACACAACAACTTAAGTTGGAAACACACCAAATTTGTCACTTTAAAGTTCAACTCACCAAAGTCTCTAAGCCTAAGTTTGATAGAGAGGAGGGGGGGGGGGCTACGATTGACAGACAGAGTCGCCCTCTGGCCTGGGGAGGCCAGTCTAGCGGCTGGAACCTCTTGACAAGCGATCTCTCTCTCTATCTTGCTCAATGTCAATCCTTTTATCTCTCTCAGATGTACACTTCCCTGGGTGTTTATGGGGAACAGGGAGCTAGACTCCGCCTACTAACTAGATAGCCTCAGGCCATCTATCTACCACGCCTAAACAGCGGCGTGTTTCATGGAAAGACACCACCAACCATCTGCAATTATCTACTTAGCAGAAAGTAAAGTCAATTCACACGACCTGACCTGTTACAATTAACACTCTAGAGGTGTGAGTTTTTAATTGCTAAGACCAGACAATCTGGCGCCTCCAAATATCCTGCCTGGCTGACTCATGTTAATTGTATGTAATACACAATACAAAACACCTTTATGGTGTCACACAAGGCCTAGGACCTGACGTGCCAGAGGCCCGGCGCCAAACTAAACCCAGCATATAACGGTATTATAAATGTTTATGTTATCATTGGTAGACCTCATATAGATTATGCAAATCAGTTTTTTTGTCCGTGCTATAGAATGGACATTAATTTACATGAACGCGTACAGACATGAATGGCAAAAGATAGTCACAGATTAGAAACCTCTGGCTGGACGGTAGAGCAACGCTGTCGTGTTATGCAGGTCGGCGTTCAATCCCCGACCGTCCAAGTGGTTGGGCACCATTCCTTCCCCCCCCCCGTCCCATCCCAAATCCTTATCGTGGTCCACGGCCCTTGTGGATTTGTTCTTATCCTGATCCCTTCCAAATGTTGCACCGTCGCAATGACTGTGCTACATTGGCGCTTTCTCCTCATAATTCCCTTCCCTTCCTCCCCTCACCCACCTACTCCAACTCACCCACCTACTCCACCTCACCCATCTGCTCCACCTCACCCATCTGCTCCACCTCACCCACCTACTCCACCTCACCCACCTACTCCACCTCACCCACCTACTCCACCTCACCCACCTACTCCACCTCATCCACTTATTCCACCTCACCCACCTACTCCACCTCACCCACCTACTCCACCTCACCCACCTACTCCACCTCACCCACTATTACTCCACCTCACCCACCTACTCCACCCCACCCACCTACTCCACCCCACCCACCTACTCCACCTCACCCACTTATTCCACCTCACCCACCTACTCCACCTCACCCACCTACTCCACCTCACCCACCTACTCCACCTCACCCACCTACTCCACCTCATCTACTTATTCCACCTCACCCACCTACTCCACCTCACCCACCTACTCCACCTCACCCACTTACTCCACCTCACCCACCTACTCCACCCCACCCACCTACTCCACCCCACCCACCTACTCCACCTCACCCACTTATTCCACCTCACCCACCTACTCCACCTCACCCACCTACTCCACCTCACCCACCTACTCCACCTCACCCACCTACTCCACCTCACCCACCTACTCCACCTCACCCACCTACTCCACCTCACCCACTTACTCCACCTCACCCACCTACTCCACCCCACCCACCTACTCCCCCCCCCTCACCCACCTACTCCACCCCACCCACCTACTCCCCCCCCTCACCCACCTACTCCACCTCACCCACCTACTCCACCTCATCCACCCCACCCACCTACTTCCCCTCACCCACCTACTCCACCTCACCCACCTACTCCACCTCATCCACGTCACCCACCTACTCCACCTCATCCACGTCACCCACCTACTCCACCTCACCCATCTACTCCACCTCACCCATCTACTCCACCTCACCCACCTACTCCACCTCACCCACCTACTCCCCCTCACCCACCTACTCAACCTCATCCACCTACTCAACCTCACCCACCTAACCCCCCCCTCACCCACCTACTCCACCTCACCCACCTACTCCACCCCACCCACTCCACCTCACCCACCTACTCCACCTCACCCACTTACTCCACCTCGCCCACCTACTCCACCTCACCCACCTACTCCACCTCACCCACCTACTCCACCTCACCCACCTACTCCACCTCACCCACCTACTCCCCCTCACCCACCAACTCCCCCTCACCCACCTACTCCCCTCACCCACTTACTCCCCCTCACCCACCTACTCTCCCTCACCCACCTACTCTCCCTCACCCACCTACTCCACCTCACCCACGTACTTCCCCTCACCCACCTACTCCTGTGGGGAAACTCCAGGCAGCTAATCTCTTTTTTAAATTGACTTTAATAAGATAAAGTTATGTCTTATTTATTTTTCTTAGTAAGTAAGAATTAATGGAGTGAACTGTATATACTTGTAAACTGCCTGAAATTATCTTACACACTAATGGGAGGGACAATTGGTAGCCTAAACCACTTTGATATGGCTCCTTCTTAAACTACCAATTGTTTACCTTTTATTATTATAATATACCACATATGGTGGTCTAATCTACTAGTAATAATTACTAATTATGACTACTAATACTGTTAAAAAATGGCTTAGCTGTGCCAGTAGTGTGGGCCTGGTAAGGCGTGTAGGTGTAGCTTCCAGATTGGGTGTGGCTCCTGGCCCTATGTGCCACGTAATGGCGGCTGGTGGGAAGGACAAGGCTTGACAAACAATAGTTAATGTGTATGAACCAACTGTCTGCATAGATTCTTGCTGCTCCTCTCACAATTTACCTGTATGGAATGCAAGGAATTAATCAAAGTTCCCTAAACATATCAATTACAGGTATGACATGAAGTGTGAGGGCTGTAATGGAGTACAAGTACATTGTGTTTTGTTTTTGTCCTGTATTATGACCGACTTATTTATAAATGAAAAAAATGTGCGCACTAATTTCAAATACAATACTTGATAAGACGGATACAGTCGTTGTTGTGATGTTGATAGGCTGTGTTGCTGGTTGTTGACACGTAATTGTGGTGTCTAGTTGTTTCACCAGCCCTGGAGCCAAGTACAGCGTAGCGGCTGTTTCTTTGTTATGGTTATGGCGCGGGAGCGTTGCTCTCAGTGCAGCCAACGCCCTGATGCTGGTTCATCTCTCAAGTAATTTTACATTAACAAGGGAACCTAACTACCTTACGGTGTTAATAATTATATTCAGTCTTGTTGATTACATTTTTGTTAACTCTAGATACTAAACTAGTCTATTAACAATGTTTCATAATGTAAATATACGATGACATCCATGACGTCACGGAGTCGATGACGTCACGGAGTCTCCCATTTTCCTTCCTGAAGGGATTACAGACTAAGGGAGACTGTTGTGTGTGTGTGTGTGTGTGTGTGTGTGTGTGTGTGTGTGTGTGTCGGATTCCCGACAACTCCACCTATTTCCCCTCACCCACCTACTCCACCTCACCCACCTACTTCCCCTCACCCACCTACTCCCCCTCACCCACCTACTCCACCTCACCTACCTACTCCACCTTTCCCACCTACTCCACCTCACCCACCTACCCCCCCTCACCCACCTACTCCACCTCACCCACCTACTCCACCTCACCCACCTACTCCACCTCACCCACCTACTCCCCCTCACCCACCTACTCCCCCTCACCCACCTACTCCACCTCACCCACCTACTCCACCTCACCCACCTACTCCACCTCACCCACCTACTCCACCTCACCCACCTACCCCCCCTCACCCACCTACTCCACCTCACCCACCTACTCCACCTCACCCACCTACCCCCCCCCTCACCCACCTACTCTACCTCACCCACCTACTCCACCTCACCCACCTACCCCCCCTCACCCACCTACTCCACCTTTCCCACCTACTCCACCTCACCCACCTACTCCACCTCACCCACCTACCCCCCCTCACCCACCTACTCCACCTCACCCACCTACTCCACCTCACCCACCTACTCCACCTCCCCCACCTACTCCCCCTCACCCACCTACTCCCCCTCACCCACCTACTCCACCTCACCCACCTACTCCACCTCACCCACCTACTCCCCCTCACCCACCTACTCCACCTCACCCACCTACTCCACCTCCCCCACCTACCCCACCTCACCCACCTACTCTTCAATCTTCAAGAGTCCACATAACATAAATCAGACTGCCGGTAATATAATCTATTTCCTGGGCTATAAAGTGTCCGTGGCAGGAGCCGCCTGACCATTGGTGCCGGCGTGGTGGCCGAGGCCCAGACACGCCGCTTCCTTCACTCACCAGCGTAATTAACTCTTTTCTTCAGCTGAATTCCTAACCAGTCTTTTCAATTTGGTTCAATTCAGGATGAGAATTTCAAGACTTTGTTCTCATCTGGCAAAGAGGAAGACGCTTGGCAAATAGTTGACGAGCCGGAACTTCTTCCCTGAGTTGATTTATGATTATTTGTTTCCTTAGATGTTTGAAGTAGCTTGTTGGTGCTTGAGAGGCAAGATGGTCCTTGATGTTGATGTTGCTGGAGATTACTGCTTGATGTTACAGCAGCAGGAGGGTCCTTGATGTTGATGTTGCTGGAGATTACTGCTTGATGTTACAGCAGCAGGAGGGTCCTTGATGTTGATGTTGCTGGAGATTACTGCTTGATGTTACAGCAGCAGGAGGGTCCATGATGATGATGTTGCTGGAGATTACTGCTTGATGTTACAGCAGCAGGAGGGTCCTTGATGTTGCTGGGGATTACTGCTTGATGTTACAGCAGCAGAAGGGTCCTTGATGTTGATGTTGCTGGAGATTACTGCTTGATGTTACAGCAGCAGGAGGGTCCTTGATGTTGCTGTTGCTGGAGATTACTGCTTGATGTTACAGCAGCAGGAGGGTCCTTGATGTTGATGTTGCTGGAGATTACTGCTCGATGTTACAGCAGCAGGAGGGTCCTTGATGTTGCTGTTGCTGGAGATTACTGCTTGATGTTACAGCAGCAGGAGGGTCCTTGATGTTGATGTTGCTGGAGATTACTGCTTGATGTTACAGCAGCAGGAGGGTCCTTGATGTTGATGTTGCTGGAGATTACTGCTTGATGTTACAGCAGCAGGAGGGTCCTTGATGTTGCTGGGGATTACTGCTTGATGTTACAGAAGCAGGAGGGTCCTTGATGTTGATGTTGCTGGAGATTACTGCTTGATGTTACAGAAGCAGGAGGGTCCTTGATGTTGCTGTTGCTGGAGATTACTGCTTGATGTTACAGCAGCAGGAGGGTCCTTGATGTTGCTGGGGATTACTGCTTGATGTTACAGCAGCAGGAGGGTCCATGATGTTGCTGTTGCTGGAGATTACTGCTTGATGTTACAGCAGCAGGAGGGTCCTTGATGTTGCTGTTGCTGGAGATTACTGCTTGATGTTACAGCAGTAGGATGGTCCTTGATGTTGATGTTGCTGGAGAATACTGCTTGATGTTACAGCAGCAGGATGGTCCTTGATGTTGATGTTGCTGGAGATTACTGCTTGATGTTACATCAGCAGGAGGGTCCTTGATGTTGATGTTGCTGGAGATTACTGCTTGATGTTACAGCAGCAGGAGGGTCCTTGATGTTGATGTTGCTGGAGATTACTGCTTGATGTTACAGCAGCAGGAGGGTCCTTGATGTTGCTGTTGCTGGAGATTACTGCTTGATGTTACAGCAGTAGGATGGTCCTTGATGTTGATGTTGCTGGAGAATACTGCTTGATGTTACAGCAGCAGGATGGTCCTTGATGTTGATGTTGCTGGAGATTACTGCTTGATGTTACATCAGCAGGAGGGTCCTTGATGTTGATGTTGCTGGAGATTACTGCTTGATGTTACAGCAGCAGGAGGGTCCTTGATGTTGATGTTGCTGGAGATTACTGCTTGATGTTACATCAGCAGGAGGGTCCTTGATGTTGATGTTGCTGGAGATTACTGCTTGATGTTACAGCAGCAGGAGGGTCCTTGATGTTGATGTTGCTGGAGATTACTGCTTGATGTTACAGCAGCAGGAGGGTCCTTGATGTTGATGTTGCTGGAGATTACTGCTTGATGTTACAGCAGCAGGAGGGTCCTTGATGTTGCTGTTGCTGGAGATTACTGCTTGATGTTACAGAAGCAGGAGGGTCCATGATGTTGCTGGAGATTACTGCTTGATGTTACAGCAGCAGGAGGGTCCTTGATGTTGCTGTTGCTGGAGATTACTTCTTGATGTTACAGCAGCAGGAGGGTCCTTGATGTTGATGTTGCTGGAGATTACTGCTTGATGTTACAGCAGCAGAAGGGTCCTTGATGTTGCTGTTGCTGGAGATTACTTCTTGATGTTACAGCAGCAGAAGGGTCCTTGATGTTGATGTTGCTGGAGATTACTGCTTGATGTTACAGCAGCAGGAGGGTCCTTGATGTTGCTGTTGCTGGAGATTACTGCTTGATGTTACAGCAGCAGGAGGGTCCTTGATGTTGATGTTGCTGGAGATTACTGCTTGATGTTACAGAAGCAGGAGGGTCCATGATGTTGCTGGAGATTACTGCTTGATGTTACAGCAGCAGGAGGGTCCTTGATGTTGCTGTTGCTGGAGATTACTGCTTGATGTTACAGCAGCAGGAGGGTCCTTGATGTTGCTGTTGCTGGAGATTACTGCTTGATGTTACAGCAGCAGGAGGGTCCTTGATGTTGCTGGGGATTACTGCTTGATGTTACAGCAGCAGGAGGGTCCTTGATGTTGATGTTGCTGGAGATTACTGCTTGATGTTACAGCAGCAGGAGGGTCCTTGATGTTGCTGGAGATTACTGCTTGATGTTACAGCAGCAGGAGGGTCCTTGATGTTGCTGTTGCTGGAGATTACTGCTTGATGTTACAGCAGCAGGAGGGTCCTTGATGTTGATGTTGCTGGAGATTACTGCTTGATGTTACAGAAGCAGGAGGGTCCTTGATGTTGCTGTTGCTGGAGATTACTGCTTGATGTTACAGCAGCAGGAGGGTCCATGATGTTGCTGGGGATTACTGCTTGATGTTACAGCAGCAGGAGGGTCCTTGATGTTGATGTTGCTGGAGATTACTGCTTGATGTTACAGAAGCAGGAAGGTCCTTGATGTTGCTGTTGCTGGAGATTACTGCTTGATGTTACAGCAGCAGGAGGGTCCTTGATGTTGATGTTGCTGGAGATTACTGCTTGATGTTACAGCAGCAGGAGGGTCCTTGATGTTGATGTTGCTGGAGATTACTGCTTGATGTTACAGCAGCAGGAGGGTCCATGATGTTGCTGTTGCTGGAGGTTACTGCTTGATGTTACAGCAGCAGGAGGGTCCTTGATGTTGCTGTTGCTGGAGATTACTGCTTGATGTTACAGCAGCAGGAGGGTCCTTGATGTTGCTGGGGATTACTGCTTGATGTTACAGCAGCAGGAGGGTCCTTGATGTTGCTGGAGATTACTGCTTGATGTTACAGAAGCAGGAGGGTCCTTGATGTTGCTGTTGCTGGAGATTACTGCTTGATGTTACAGCAGCAGGAGGGTCCTTGATGTTGATGTTGCTGGAGATTACTGCTTGATGTTACAGCAGCAGGAGGGTCCTTGATGTTGCTGGAGATTACTGCTTGATGTTACAGCAGCAGGAGGGTCCATGATGTTGCTGTTGCTGGAGATTACTGCTTGATGTTACAGCAGCAGGAGGGTCCTTGATGTTGCTGGAGATTACTTCTTGATGTTACAGAAGCAGGAGGGTCCTTGATGTTGCTGGAGATTACTGCTTGATGTTACAGCAGCAGGAGGGTCCTTGATGTTGCTGTTGCTGGAGATTACTGCTCGATGTTACAGCAGCAGGAGGGTCCTTGATGTTGCTGTTGCTGGAGATTACTGCTTGATGTTACAGCAGCAGGAGGGTCCTTGATGTTGCTGGAGATTACTGCTTGATGTTACAGAAGCAGGAGGGTCCTTGATGTTGATATTGCTGGAGATTACTGCTCGATGTTACAGCAGCAGGAGGGTCCTTGATGTTGCTGGAGATTACTGCTTGATGTTACAGAAGCAGGAGGGTCCTTGATGTTGCTGTTGCTGGAGATTACTGCTTGATGTTACAGCAGCAGGAGGGTCCTTGATGTTGCTGGAGATTACTGCTTGATGTTACAGAAGCAGGAGGGTCCATGATGTTGCTGGAGATTACTGCTTGATGTTACAGCAGCAGGAGGGTCCTTGATGTTGCTGGAGATTACTGCTTGATGTTACAGAAGCAGGAGGGTCCTTGATGTTGCTGGTGATTACTTCTTGATGTTACAGAAGCAGGAGGGTCCTTGATGTTGCTGGAGATTACTTTTTGATGTTACAGAAGCAGGAGGGTCCTTGATGTTGCTGGAGATTACTTCTTGATGTTACAGAAGCAGGAGGGTCCTTGATGTTGCTGGAGATTACTGCTTGATGTTACAGCAGCAGGAGGGTCCTTGATGTTGCTGTTGCTGGAGATTACTGCTTGATGTTACAGCAGCAGGAGGGTCCTTGATGTTGCTGTTGCTGGAGATTACTGCTTGATGTTACAGCAGCAGGAGGGTCCTTGATGTTGCTGTTGCTGGAGATTACTGCTTGATGTTACAGCAGCAGGAGGGTCCTTGATGTTGATGTTGCTGGAGATTACTGCTTGATGTTACAGCAGCAGGATGGTCCTTGATGTTGATGTTGCTGGAGATTACTGCTTGATGTTACAGCAGCAGGAGGGTCCTTGATGTTGCTGTTGCTGGAGATTACTGCTTGATGTTACAGCAGCAGGAGGGTCCTTGATGTTGCTGTTGCTGGAGATTACTGCTTGATGTTACAGCAGCAGGAGGGTCCTTGATGTTGATGTTGCTGGAGATTACTGCTTGATGTTACAGCAGCAGGATGGTCCTTGATGTTGATGTTGCTGGAGATTACTGCTTGATGTTACAGCAGCAGGAGGGTCCTTGATGTTGCTGTTGCTGGAGATTACTGCTTGATGTTACAGCAGCAGGAGGGTCCTTGATGTTGCTGTTGCTGGAGATTACTGCTTGATGTTACAGCAGCAGGAGGGTCCTTGATGTTGATGTTGCTGGAGATTACTGCTTGATGTTACAGCAGCAGGAGGGTCCTTGATGTTGATGTTGCTGGAGATTACTGCTTGATGTTACAGAAGCAGGAGGGTCCATGATGTTGCTGGAGATTACTGCTTGATGCTACAGAAGCAGGAGGGTCCTTGATGTTGCTGGAGATTACTGCTTGATGTTACAGCAGCAGGAGGGTCCTTGATGTTGCTGTTGCTGGAGATTACTGCTTGATGTTACAGAAGCAGGAGGGTCCATGATGTTGCTGGAGATTACTGCTTGATGTTACAGCAGCAGGAGGGTCCATGATGTTGATGTTGCTGGAGATTACTGCTTGATGTTACAGCAGCAGGAGGGTCCTTGATGTTGCTGTTGCTGGAGATTACTGCTTGATGTTACAGCAGCAGGAGGGTCCTTGATGTTGCTGTTGCTGGAGATTACTGCTTGATGTTACAGAAGCAGGAGGGTCCTTGATGTTGATGTTGCTGGAGATTACTGCTTGATGTTACAGCAGCAGGAGGGTCCTTGATGTTGCTGGAGATTACTGCTTGATGTTACAGCAGCAGGAGGGTCCTTGATGTTGTTGGGGATTACTGCTTGATGTTACAGCAGCAGGAGGGTCCTTGATGTTGCTGTTGCTGGAGATTACTGCTTGATGTTACAGCAGCAGGAGGGTCCTTGATGTTGCTGTTGCTGGAGATTACTGCTTGATGTTACAGCAGCAGGAGGGTCCTTGATGTTGCTGTTGCTGGAGATTACTGCTTGATGTTACAGCAGCAGGAGGGTCCTTGATGTTGCTGTTGCTGGAGATTACTTCTTGATGTTACAGAAGCAGGAGGTTCCTTGATGTTGCTGGAGATTACTTCTTGATGTTACAGAAGCAGGAGGTTCCTTGATGTTGCTGGAGATTACTTCTTGATGTTACAGAAGCAGGAAGGTCCTTGATGTTGCTGGAGATTGATTGAGTTCTCTCTCAGCGTCCCTATTGCACCTCTGCTGGACTAGGTATGCTGGACTTGTTCTCTAGTGTAGAATACAGCAATATTCCACTCTTAAGTCCAGTCAGCCTTGTACTAAAGAGTGCCTCTTTAGTACAAGCTTGGAGTAGTAGCTTGGAGTAAGGAAACTACTCCAAGCTTGTACTAAAGAGGCACCCTTCTTGAGCCCGGATGGGCACATGTATAAGCAAGTAGATGGGGTCGCTATGGGTTCTCCCCTAGGTGTCCTGTTTGCGAACTTCTACATGGGTACCATCGAGCAAAAGGTCCTAATCGACATGAACTTGAAACCGGCCATATACTGCAGGTATGTTGACGACATTTTTACACAGGTACCTGATGTCAGACATCTGCAGGAGCTGAAGGAGGCATTTGAGCAGAATTCTGTGTTGCGTTTCACTTACGAGATGGAGAAGGATGAGAAGCTGCCCTTTCTAGATGTAACAGTCATGGAAAGGAGCGGAGGTTTCCACACTGCAGTCTACACTATGGAAACAAACATAGGAATGTGCCTCAATGCCAACAGTGACTGCCCAGACAGGTACAAGAGGAGTGTCGTTAACGCTTATGTCGACCGGCTCTCAGTCACAGTTCAGGATGGAAGCAAGTCGATGAAGAACTCTGTAGGGTAAGGCAGGTCCTAGTAAACAACGGCTTCTCCAATGGTTTCGTTAAAGACATCATAAGAAGGAAGGTGAAACGCCATGCAATCTCTGAAGAGACAACTAACACAACACCTATACCCCCTATTAGACTATTTTACAGGTACTTCTGTTCCACAGCTCATAAAACGGAGGAAAGGGTCCTGAAAGATATTGTTAATAGAAACGTTATCCCTACAGACAAAAATCAGAAGATACAACTGACGATTTACTATAAAACCAAAAAAACGGCCAGCCTACTCATGAGAAACTCTCCAGACACAAAGCAGAACGCTTTAAAAGAGACCAACGCCGTCTATGCCTTCAAATGCCCACTTGGGTACTGTAAGCCTCAAAGAACTCAGTATATAGGCAAGACAACAACATCTCTTTCCAGGCGATTAACGATGCATAAACAACAGGGCTCCGTTAAGGAACATATAATCTCTTCCCACAACCAAACCATCGCCAGAGAAATCTTAGCAAACAACACAGAAATCATCGATAGATACAGCAATAGCAGGCGGCTTGACATCTGCGAGGCACTACACATCAAGAAGTCAACACCAGCAATCAACAGCCAATTAATGCACAACTATATTTTACCCACTTCATGACTCCGCTCTAATATAGAAGCATCAAGAAATATGGGCCAATAGGCCCTCTGCAATTACTTCCATTCTTAACTTCAATACCCATTGTTTCGTGTTCTATCCTGTGTTGAAAGTTTTGTTCACCTCATCCAAAACTGTTGTAACATATCACCTCACGCAAAATGCGGGTATGAAATAAGAAATGAAAGCTGTTTAAATCATAGAATAGTGAGAACTCTGTTTAGTGTTTACAGGTTATAGTTGTGTGTGTGTGTAAACTAAAAGTCTTTGAAAATGTAATAAGTTATTACGAAACGCGTTCAAGTGTCGCGTCAGACTAGAAATAAAAATGAATTTTGGAGAACTGATTTTTCAATTACCATCAACAGTGAAAAGAAACATAAGAAAGATCGAGAAAATTCGTGTTAAAATTATTAATCTTACTTTTTCGGTCATATTAAATAATTATATATATATATATATATATATATATATATATATATATATATATATATATATATATATATATATATATATATATATGAGATAAAGAGTGGGCGGTGGCCCTCCTTCTCCTTGGTGCCCCAATTCACGCTGAATACAAGTGTATGGTAACAGGGTGGAAGCAGACCAATATGGACTGCATGGGATGCATTGCGGAAGATCCAAGTGCTGGCATGCAAGACACAACGAGGTTAATGACATCATCAAGAGGAGCCTTGTCTCAGCTCAGTGCCCAGCGGAGAGAGAACTTTGCATCCTGGGACACCAAAACCCGGATGACCCCGCACTTCGCAATGATGGCATCACACTATACCCCCTGGAAGAGGGGCAGACAGCTGGTGTAGGACTACACGTGTGTATCCACCCTGGCTGACACCTATATATACTTCAGTGCTGATCAAGCAGGTGGGCGGTCAACCACAGCGAAACAGCAAAATCAATTAAGTACAGGTGACTGGAAGGTCAATACACCTTTGTTCCCATAGCGTCTGAGGCACATGGCCCCTGGATTAGGAGCGCCTTGAGATTTCTCAAAGAATTGGGTTCCAGGCTCATTTACATCACCAGAGACCATAGGGTTGCCAGTTTTCTGTTTCAGCGCCTCAGTGTGGCGATCCAGAGGGAAAACGCCTGGTGCATCCTCGGTTCCTGTCCGGAAATGGAGGAGCTCCGAGAGATTTTGCTCCATTGTGCTCCGTTGTGACACAGAGGAGGAAGATAAAGAACCCTAGTTCCACTACTAGCCACCAGTATAACCCCCTGAAGAAAGACCCGCATTCCTTTACCCACCACAAGTCTTCAACACTGCAGAAAGAACTGCAGCCTTGGTGGCCACCATTGGCCTCCAGGGAGACATACTGCAGGAAGACCCACAGCTCTCACTCTACCATAAACTTGTCACACACTCAACAGATATTAGTCTCCTTCATCACCAGACCTCGTAACTCACAGCAATTTTCCTCTCTCGTAAAAAAAGCCAGAGAAAGTTTTGATGTTTGCTCCCAATAACTTTCTGAATACAGGAGAAGTTTCAGTAACTCAGCCGTTCTCAGATTGAGGTTCTTTATGCAGTAATGCATCGGTCTGGCGTATTGCCTCTTTACTAACTTCCTCCTCTATTTATTAGAGAATTATTCAACGCCTCTATGGATTATCGGTTTTCGATTATAAAGATTGTAATCTTGACGCCACGCATGAATAATTCCTTTAGATAATTCCGATATTTTTTCCAACACAACAGAGGGAGCGAAGCAACACCGAGACCGGGTAATGAACGAGGCACTGAATTACCTTACCTTGAGGTTACCTTGAGGTGCTTCCGGGGCTTAGTGTCCCCGCGGCCCGGTCGTCGACCAGGCCTCCTGGTTGCTGGACTGATCAACCAGGCTGTTAGACGCGGCTGCTCGCAGCCTGACGTATGAGTCACAGCCTGGTTGATCAGGTATCAAACAAATACCATCGACCTTGCCAGGATTCGAACCTGGAATCTTCTGATCCGTAGTCAGACGCGTTATCCGTTGCGCCACAAGGCCTACCGAGTCAAATGTTTACATAGGTTAAGTGTTATATGTTTTAGTTGACTACTCGCATTTGTTTATCATATGTGAGTTTACTTCTCTCATTGTAAGAAGAGACAAAACTCTTTTCAATGTAAGCAAAATTCTTACAATGTAAGAAGCAAAACTCTTCTTACAATGTATTAAGCAAAACTCTTCTTACAATGTAATAAGCAAAGCTCTTCTTACAATGTAATAAGCAAAGCTCTTCTTACAATGTAAGAAGCAAAACTCTTCTTACAATGTAATAAGCAAAACTCTTCTTACAATGTAATAAGCAAAACTCTTCTTACAATGTAAGAAGCAAAACTCTTCTTACAATGTAAGAAGCAAAACTCTTCTTACAATGTAAGAAGCAAAACTCTTTTTACAATGTAAGAAGCAAAACTCTTTTTACAATGCAAGAAGCAAAACTCTTCTTACAATGTATTAAGCAAAACTCTTTTTGCAATGTAAGAAGCAAAACTCTTCTTGCAATGCAAGAAGCAAAACTCTTCTTACAATGTATTAAGCAAAACTCTTCTTACAATGTAATAAGCAAAGCTCTTCTTACAATGTAATAAGCAAAGCTCTTCTTACAATGTAATAAGCAAAGATCTTCTTACAATGTAAGAAGCAAAACTCTTCTTACAATGTATTAAGCAAAACTCTTCTGACAATGTAATAAGCAAAGCTCTTCTTACAATGTAATAAGCAAAGCTCTTCTTACAATGTAAGAAGCAAAACTCTTCTTACAATGTAATAAGCAAAACTCTTCTTACAATGTAAGAAGCAAAACTCTTCTTACAATGTAAGAAGCAAAACTCTTCTTACAATGCAAGAAGCAAAACTCTTCTTACAATGTAAGAAGCAAAACTCTTCTTACAATGTAATAAGCAAAACTCTTCTTACAATGCAAGAAGCAAAACTCTTCTTACAATGTAAGAAGCAAAACTCTTCTTACAATGTAAGAAACAAAACTCTTCTTACAATGCAAGAAGCAAAACTCTTCTTACAATGTAAGAAACAAAACTCTTCTTACAATGTAAGAAGCAAAACTCTTCTTACAATGTAAGAAGCAAAACTCTTCTTACAATGCAAGAAGCAAAACTCTTCTTACAATGTAAGAAGCAAAACTCTTCTTACAATGTAAGAAGCAAAACTCTTCTTACAATGTAAGAAGCAAAACTCTTCTTACAATGTAAGAAACAAAACTCTTCTTACAATGCAAAGGGAAGCATGAATTCACGGTAATGTATCATCAAACAAATTATGAGTATATATATATATATATATATATATATATATATATATATATATATATATATATATATATATATATATATATATATATATATATTGTTATGATCTCAGCCTACAGGAGAAACGAGTCTCCCTCTTTGAGAATTATTCTATCAAGCCTGACCTAACCAGAAGGTCTAAGGAATATAGAGGTGATAACCCATATGTAAAAATAGTTGCTTGGATATGTATAACAGTTTGAGATTATGGGCAATGAAGGAGAAAACAGATAAATGACTGGCTAGGAGATGTGGACATTTTGCTGGAGGCGTGAGGCTCCTTCTGGAAGGGCTTTGACCTCACTTGAGTGCCAGACATCGCAGGGGAAAGCTGCGCTCCGTGAGCTCCCGTCAGAAGGGAACCCCTAGTGATATATCTCGAAGAGAAGAGAAGTGTGTAGACGTGCCAGCTGTGGAACCGAGCTGGGAACGTTGTGGTATCAAGTCCTGGTCGACGAGCAGAGTTTAATAAGCTACTCAGAGGCATTTTCGTGGGCTGTGTGGAGCGCCCTGACCAGACGCCGTCAGAGGGAAAGCGCCCTCGATCAGTTAATCTGTGGTAAGCACGATATACGCCAGTTCATAGTGATTGCTTGTAGTTGGTCGTGTGCCCAGCGACAGTAGCAATGTTTATTTATAAGTTAGACATGTTTTAATAAGGCAGAAGGCCTGAAATAGGAGAGTGAAGAGGGAGGAACACGGAGCGACGTCCGTCCTCTCTGAGCTCTGACGGACGACTGAGGGAGGAAGACCCTCCCAGCGAGTGAGGACCGCCGCCAGGCGAGGTGGAGTATGGACCCGCCCAAAACGGGGAAGTCCACTCTCACTGTATGCAGAGAACAGATAGAGGTTGGAGGCAAACATATTGTGTGATTATTTTTGTTTATGTGTCAAAGGGGAAACAATTTTATTGGAGTGTCGATGGGTTGCAGGTTTGTCTTTGGGGAAGAAGTTGCTGAGAACTTCGAAGCCACCTAGATGAGGTAATTGATGAGACTCCAAGGTAGTGAAGCAGAGGACCTCGAGCTGTGAGGAGAAGCAGTGAAGAGGAGTGTCACGTGCTTCTGTAGAGGTGGTGTAGCAGCCAAGAGAGCTGTGGAGGAACCTAGCAGAAGGGTGAAGCACCGTAGTTACTCAAGGAAACTTCATGATAGCAGCCTGGAGAAGCTGCAGAGGATCCAGGTAGTGAAGCCCGGAAGAACCTAAGGATATTAGGGTAGTGAACTTCCAGAGGTGGAAGGGAAGTTCTGGTGGATTACTTGTAGGGAGTTGATAGTGTTTGGTTGTCAGTAGCGTGCAAGACGCAGTGAGAGGTGAGTGACTGTTGGTATTCTGATGTCAAGGAGTGTTTTACACTGAAGTTTAGAGTACAGTCGTAGGCTGGATTACCTACAGATGTATGCGTTCCAGGACTGACAGTGATCGATTGATCATTGTTGTGTATCAATGAACATTTATACTGATATGTTATTGCATTCAAATGCTGATTTTCTTGGTACACATTTATAGATATATATATATATTATCTTGCTGATGGTGCAACAGTGTATGTAGACTTGATCAACTTGAGGAGGTTGATAGTATCAGGTGGTGAACCAGGAGATAGGATACCACTTGATAAGCTGATGACAGAGTTCTGATGGTGTTGGAGTGCAACCTGATTGTAATATTATAGAGTATAGGATTCATTATATGTGTGTATGTATTGTGTATGTGCTTTGTCCAGTAAATGTATTCCAATTTGCTGGTGTTTGCCCTTGTCCTAGTGAGGCTTCCCAGGAAGTAGTAAAGAAGGAGAGAGAGAGAGAAAGAACCAAGAACCACTGCTGTGGACAGGGTAGGAGGTAATACTAGTAAGTCATAGGGGAGTGAGGAGATCATATCTCATAAGGAGAGAGTGGGGAGTCACAGCGGCTCGAGTGGGTGTGTGCACGTGACAACGAGGCTAAGTGTTGGAGCCGCATCCCCTAAACGTGTGACGTTGAGCCCCTCTCCAAGAGCCAGAAGCGCCAAGGGTGATCTCCTAGTATAAGCACTCTACCGAGTTGTGGGTTGGGTTGTCCATAGAGAAGGATCAACGACGACAACACCAACCAACCCACAGTCTATAATAAATTGGGGGCCTGTGTCCGGGAGAGTGAACTGACACACCCACACCCTGTCCAAGAGTGGATTTGTACACCCTTGCTGAAATAGATAAACTGTGTGACCGCAGGTGTATATTCTCTCTCTTGGGAAGACTCACAGGACAAAGATGGATAAGGTGCAAGCATTTGTGGAGTCAGGCAAGCCTGAGGACTTGGAAGGTTGCACGAGGGATCAATTGAAACAGATAGCAGAAAAATGTGGCATTAGGTTGAAAGCATCTAAAGTAGCTGGGATGAAGGATGAGATCCTGAGGCAGTTAAGAGCCAAAAGTGAAGCGGCAGAGCAAGGAGCCCAAAAAGGAGCTGAAAGTGGAAAGGAGGATGATGGGCAGGATGAAGTGAGATCCCAGGGATCGAGTAGGAGCAGCAAGAGTAGCCGCAGTAGCAGGAGTAGCCGGAATAGGAGCTTGGAGAGATTCCAGTTAGAGCTCCAGATGCAGCAACAACGAGAGGACAAGGAGAGACAGTTCCAGCTGGAAAAGATGAAGTTAGAACTCCAGATGAAAAGGGAAGTAGAAAAAGAGAAAACCAGAGTAAGAGAACTGGAGTTGGAACAGGAGAAAGAAAAAGAGAAAGCAAGACTAGAGGTCGAAAAAGAAAAAGCCCAGGTCGAAAAAGAAAAAGCCCAGGTCGAAAAAGAAAAAGAGAGAACAAAACAAATGCAGATAGAAGCGAATAGAACCTTGGCTGAGCAAAGGATTGAACATGGGTTGCCAGAGAGCACCACCCAGGTATCACACCCACCAGATGTTAGGGTTAGGGAGAAGGACATTCCCTTGTTTGTTCCCGAAGAGGCAGAGAGCTTTTTCGAGCACTTTGAAAAAGTAGCCAGCATCAAGGAGTGGCCACAGGAGGAATGGGCCCAGCTGGTCCAGTTAAGATTGACCGGTGCAGCCAGGGAGGCATACACCCAATTGTCACTGGAAGAGTGCCGGGATTATGCCACGGTAAAGAGCAGCATATTGCGCTCGTTTCAGTTAACCCCAGAAGCTTATAGAAAGCGCTTCAGAGAGATGATCAAAGTTGGAGCATTTACGTTTGCTGAGACAGCAAGAGATCTGGAAAGACGATTCCAGAAGTGGATTGAGGCTGCTGGAGTTGGATCTTACGCTGACCTGAAGCAACTGATGGTCATGGAGAAGTTCTTGGAGATGATGCATCCCGAAACAAAGTTCAAGATCCAAGAAGCAGGGATAAAGGAGGTGAAAGATGCCGCAGATAGGGCGGATATGATTACTGAAGCGTACAAGAGCTTAAGGGAGAACAGAGTGAGAAGCGAGGCGAGACGCAGCAATAGCAGACCCAGTGGAGTCTGGGGAGGAAGAAGTTTTGGGGGGCAGACAAGCAGACCAGCTAGTTTTAAGCCCCAGGAAGGAAAGTTGCCGAGTCCGCCTGCTGGAGGTAAGCAGGAAAATAAAAATGTGCAGAGGAGACAAGAGTCCAATGAAGCTCCACAGAGTATGAGTAGTACATCTGGCCCGAGGAACTCCAATACGAGTGGGCAGAGTCAGAGCCACTCGGGGGCGTATAGGAGAGATTTCTCCCAAATGAGATGCTACAAGTGCAACAGATCAGGTCACATGATGCGAGATTGTCGGCAGGGCAAGAGAGTCGTGACCCTGACGACATGTGATCCCCGGAAGAAGTACGTTGATGTACAACAAGACAAACCACAGAAGGTAGATTTGATGAACGAGCGGTATAGGCTGTTCATTAGTAAAGGTTGGGTCGGCATAGAAGGTCAACCCGAGATGGAGGTTAGTATCCTCAGGGATACTGGAGCCAATCAGAGCTTGATTCTGAGAGGCCTAATAAGAAATGATCGACTGTTAGCTGGCAGTAGGAGGATAAAGGTTCATGGGTTGTTGTCTAAGAGTGACATGCCCGTGTGTGCTGTCCAGTTGAAGTCAGATTATTTGTCGGCGGAGGTGATGATGGGAGTGTGCCCCAACATACCTGTTCCAGGAGTCCAAGTGATCCTGGGGAACGACTTGTGTGGGTCCAAGGTGCTGCCAGAGCTGATAGTAAAAGCTGTGCCGGAGGTGAAGGTGAACCAGAAGGACCGCGATACAAGTGGAACGCCGGACAAGGTAGATCTAGCCAGCATCCTTGAAGATGAGGCAGAGGACAGTCAAGTCATCGTATACCCGGCCTGTGTAGTGACAGAGTCGGACGTAGCCGCCGAGGAAGACATTGGAGATGATATGGCAGTGTCGACTCCACCAAGGGAGGAGGTCAACATGGACATGTCTGGGCTGTTCGATGAAGATTGAGCTCAGAAGAATGAGGATTCGAGGAGACAGGAAGTGAAAATGACCCTACCTGAAAAGTTCAGCGTGAACCGAGCGGACCTGATTAGGGCTCAGAAAGAGGAGTTTATGGATCTAATCAGGGAGGCAAAAGGGGGAAATTCATGTCCGGAGTCCCCCGTGTATTACTACTTGGACGATGATGTACTAATGAGGAAATGGCGACCGGACAAAGCCGGCGCAGATAAGGTATGGTTGGAGAAGCACCAAGTGTTAGTGCCGAAGGAGTTTAGGGCGGCTGTGTTAGAACTAGCCCACTCCATAGATATGGCAGGGCACTTGGGGGTGAAGAAGACCTTAAATAAGGTGCAGGAGCACTTCTACTGGCCGAACGTGTGGAAGGAGGTAAAGAAATATTGTAGGACATGTTTGGCGTGCCAACGTGCAGGTAAGCCGGCTCCGGCTATACCAAAGGCACCCTTAAAGCCCATACCGGCATTTGGCGAGCCTTTTGAGAGAGTCTTGATAGACTGTGTAGGTCCGTTGCCGAGGACCAGAAAAGGCCACGAGTACTTACTGACCATAATGTGCACGGCCACCCGTTTCCCTGAAGCAATCCCCCTGAGAAGAGTGACGTCGAGAGCCGTTCTGGATAGACTACAGAACTACATTGCGTGGGTAGGAATGCCCAAGGTTATCCAGACGGACCAGGGGAGTGTCTTCCAGTCGAAGTTGTTTAGGGAAACTGTGAAAGGATGGAGGGTAGAGCAAGTGCGCTCGTCACCATATCACCCTCAGTCGCAGGGAGCGTTGGAGCGTTTCCATGGAACGTTGAAGAGCTTGTTGAGGATATACTGCGCAGAGGAAGGGAGTAGTTGGGACGAGGCATTACCATCTGTGTTGTTCGCCATCAGGGATGCGGTAGTAGAATCACTCGGATTCACCCCATTTCAACTGGTGTACGGACACTTCGTGAGGAGCCCAGTGGGCGCGCTGAAGGAGCAGCTCACCGTGGATAGGCCTAAGGTGGACGTGGGAAAATATGTGAAGACTTTTAGAGAGCGACTCTCTAGGGCCAGAGATTTGGCCAAGGAAAATTTGAGGACATCCCAGGCAGAGATGGTAAGGTACCACGACAGGAAGGCGAAGGGCAGGAAATTTCAAGAAGGAGATCAGGTGTTAGTCCTGCTACCGGTAAAAGGAAGTATATACGAGTCGAGATTTTGTGGACCATATACCATCCAGAAGGCATTAGGGGATGTGAATTATGTAATCCACATGCCAGATCGTCCGAGGAAGTCACAGGTTTGCCACGTGAACATGATAAAGAGGTACTATGACAGAGATAAGCCTCTAGGCGATGAGGAACCGATGGAAACCCCATTGCAGGCGACTGTGCTGTGTGGAGGAGACGGCAAAGGGATAGAAGAGGAGAACTGTAAGTTAGAGGGGGCCGATGGCGCGAAGATATCAAATACAGAAAGCCTGGCCAAGATAGGTGAGCGCCTGGGTCATTTGGAAGATGACCAACGCCAGGAGCTAGTGGAGATCCTACGGAGGAATAAGTCGTTATTCACGGACGTGCCCAGAAGACACCGCGGAACGGTGCACGAAGTGAATGTAGGGAGTGCTGAGCCCATCAAGCAGCACCCTTACAGAGTTAACCCGGAGAAAGCGGCGGCAATGAGAGCAGAAGTGAAGTATCTGCTAGATAACGACTTGGCAGAGGTTAGCGACAGTGACTGGAGTTCGCCGTGCCTCCTCGTGAAGAAGAGTGATGGCACGTACCGGTTCTGCACCGACTATAGGAAAGTGAATGCAGTCACAGTCGCTGACTCGTTTCCGATACCGCGCATTGACGATTGCATAGATCGGATTGGGAGTGCACGGTATGTCTCGAAGATAGACCTGTTGAAGGGATACTACCAGATTCCCCTGTCTGAGGGGGCCAAGAGGATCTCAGCGTTCGTGACACCCGACGGCTTGTACCAATATAAAGTGGTGCCGTTCGGAATGAAGAATAGTGGTAGTGGTTTTCAACGAGTAATGAATCAGGTATTACAAGGCGCGACTGGATGTGCAGTGTACATCGATGATATTGTGGTGTTCGCTGATTCCTGGAAGGATCACGTGGATCGACTTTTAGATTTGTTCGATCGGTTGGAGAAGGCCAACATGACGATCAACTTAGCGAAAAGCGAGTTCGGGAGAGCCCGCCTGGAGTACCTTGGATATATAGTAGGGCAAGGCGAGGTTGCTCCGGTAAGAACAAAGGTGGAGGCCATTGACAACTTCCCGGTGCCCAGGAGTAAGAAAGAATTGTTGAGATACCTCGGTATGATTGGGTATTACCGGAAGTTCTTTGAAAATTTCTCCACCATAGCCGCTCCTATGACGAGTTTGCTATCAAAGAGCAAGAAGTGGGAGTGGAATGGAACAGCACAAGAAGCGTTTGAGAAGACCAAAAGACTGTTGACTGAGGCACCTGTACTAGTGTCGCCAGATTTTAAAGCGCCGTTTACGTTATTTGTAGATGCCAGTGATATAGGGGCCGGAGCTGTACTGACGCAGCGGAATGATGGAATTTACCGCCCCGTGTCCTTCTTCTCGAAGAAGTTCGTTAAGCACCAGAGGTCGTACAGTACAGTCGAGAAAGAGACTTTGGCCCTGGTGATGGCATTGAAACATTTTGAAGTGTATGTGAGTGGGGGAGGACACCCATTGACGGTGTATACAGACCATAATCCCCTAGTTTTCCTGAAGAAAATGAAGCATGCAAACCAGAGATTAACCAGATGGTTTTTATCGCTCCAAGAGTATGACCTGGTGATAACGCACATAAGAGGGCGAGACAATGTAGTGGCTGATGCGTTATCTCGAGCCTAGCCACTAGAATAACTCTCAAAATAAGGGGAGGGGAGTGTTATGATCTCAGCCTACAGGAGAAACGAGTCTCCCTCTTTGAGAATTATTCTATCAAGCCTGACCTAACCAGAAGGTCTAAGGAATATAGAGGTGATAACCCATATGTAAAAATAGTTGCTTGGATATGTATAACAGTTTGAGATTATGGGCAATGAAGGAGAAAACAGATAAATGACTGGCTAGGAGATGTGGACATTTTGCTGGAGGCGTGAGGCTCGCTTCTGGAAGGGCTTTGACCTCACTTGAGTGCCAGACATCGCAGGGGAAAGCTGCGCTCCGTGAGCTCCCGTCAGAAGGGAACCCCTAGTGATATATCTCGAAGAGAAGAGAAGTGTGTAGACGTGCCAGCTGTGGAACCGAGCTGGGAACGTTGTGGTATCAAGTCCTGGTCGACGAGCAGAGTTTAATAAGCTACTCAGAGGCATTTTCGTGGGCTGTGTGGAGCGCCCTGACCAGACGCCGTCAGAGGGAAAGCGCCCTCGATCAGTTAATCTGTGGTAAGCACGATATACGCCAGTTCATAGTGATTGCTTGTAGTTGGTCGTGTGCCCAGCGACAGTAGCAATGTTTATTTATAAGTTAGACATGTTTTAATAAGGCAGAAGGCCTGAAATAGGAGAGTGAAGAGGGAGGAACACGGAGCGACGTCCGTCCTCTCTGAGCTCTGACGGACGACTGAGGGAGGAAGACCCTCCCAGCGAGTGAGGACCGCCGCCAGGCGAGGTGGAGTATGGACCCGCCCAAAACGGGGGAGTCCACTCTCACTGTATGTAGAGAACAGATAGAGGTTGGAGGCAAACATATTGTGTGATTATTTTTGTTTATGTGTCAAAGGGGAAACAATTTTATTGGAGTGTCGATGGGTTGCAGGTTTGTCTTTGGGGAAGAAGTTGCTGAGAACTTCGAAGCCACCTAGATGAGGTAATTGATGAGACTCCAAGGTAGTGAAGCAGAGGACCTCGAGCTGTGAGGAGAAGCAGTGAAGAAGAGTGTCACGTGCTTCAGTAGAGGTGGTGTAGCAGCCAAGAGAGCTGTGGAGGAACCTAGCAGAAGGGTGAAGCACCGTAGTTACTCAAGGAAACTTCATGATAGCAGCCTGGAGAAGCTGCAGAGGATCCAGGTAGTGAAGCCCGGAAGAACCTAAGGATATTAGGGTAGTGAACTTCCAGAGGTGGAAGGGAAGTTCTGGTGGATTACTTGTAGGGAGTTGATAGTGTTTGGTTGTCAGTAGCGTGCAAGACGCAGTGAGAGGTGAGTGACTGTTGGTATTCTGATGTCAAGGAGTGTTTTACACTGAAGTTTAGAGTACAGTCGTAGGCTGGATTACCTACAGATGTATGCGTTCCAGGACTGACAGTGATTGATTGATCATTGTTGTGTATCAATGAACATTTATACTGATATGTTATTGCATTCAAATGCTGATTTTCTTGGTACACATTTATAGATATTAGTATATTTTGGTAGCAGTCTTTCCTGTAGACATATATTATTAAATATGACCGAAAAAGTAAGATTAATAATTCTAACACGAATTTTCTCAATCTTTCGTACATTACGCTTCACTGTTGGAGGTAAATCAAAAATCACTTCTCCAAAATTCATTTTTATTTCTAGTCTGACGCGACACAGGCGCGTTTCGTAAAACTTATTACATTTTCAAAGACTTCACAAATACACAACTGATTAGAACTTGCGTTTCCCTGATTTTATATCTACATTTGAGTGAGGTGGGAAGGGTGATGTGGCATTACATTTGAGTGAGGTGGGAAGGATGATGTGGCATTAACACAAGACAGAACACTAGGGGATATTAATAGGGTATTAAAAGTATCAACACAAGACAGAACAGAAACAATGGGTATTGAATAGAAGTGTTTGTAGAAAGCCTATTGGTCCATATTTCTTGATGCTTCTATATTGGAGCGGAGTCTTGAGGTGGGTAGAATATAGTTGTGCAATAATTGGCTGTTGATTGCTGGTGTTGACTTCTTGATGTGTAGTGCCTCGCAAACGTCAAGCCGCCTGCTATCGCTGTATCTATCGATGATTTCTGTGTTGTTTACTAGGATTTCTCTGGCGATGGTTTGGTTATGGGAAGAGAATCTCTTCCCATAACCAAACCATCGCCAGAGAAATCCTAGTAAACAACACAGAAATCATCGATAGATACAGCGATAGCAGGCGGCTTGACGTTTGCGAGGCACTACACATCAAGAAGTCAACACCAGCAATCAACAGCCAATTATTGCACAACTATATTCTACCCACCTCAAGACTCCGCTCCAATATAGAAGCATCAAGAAATATGGACCAATAGGCTTTCTACAAACACTTCTATTCAATACCCATTGTTTCTGTTCTGTCTTGTGTTGATACTTTTAATACCCTATTAATATCCCCTAGTGTTCTGTCTTGTGTTAATGCCACATCATCCTTCCCACCTCACTCAAATGTAATGCCACATCACCCTTCCCACCTCACTCAAATGTAGATATAAAATCAGGGAAACGCAAGTTCTAATCAGTTGTGTATTTGTGAAGTCTTTGAAAATGTAATAAGTTTTACGAAACGCGCCTGTGTCGCGTCAGACTAGAAATAAAAATGAATTTTGGAGAAGTGATTTTTGATTTACCTCCAACAGTGAAGCGTAATGTACGAAAGATTGAGAAAATTCGTGTTAGAATTATTAATCTTACTTTTTCGGTCATATTTAATAATATTTATAGATATATATATATATATATTATCTTGCTGATGGTGCAACAGTGTATGTAGACTTGATCAACTTGAGGAGGTTGATAGTATCAGGTGGTGAACCAGGAGATAGGATACCACTTGATAAGCTGATGACAGAGTTCTGATGGTGTTGGAGTGCAACCTGATTGTAATATTATAGAGTATAGGATTCATTATTATTATATGTGTGTATGTATTGTGTATGTGCTTTGTCCAGTAAATGTATCCCAATTTGCTGGTGTTTGCCCTTGTCCTAGTGAGGCTTCCCAGGAAGTAGTAAAGAAGGAGAGAGAGAGAGAAAGAACCAAGAACCACTGCTGTGGACAGGGTAGGAGGTAATACTAGTAAGTCATAGGGGAGTGAGGAGATCATATCTCATAAGGAGAGAGTGGGGAGTCACAGCGGCTCGAGTGGGTGTGTGCACGTGACAACGAGGCTAAGTGTTGGAGCCGCATCCCCTAAACGTGTGACGTTGAGCCCCTCTCCAAGAGCCAGAAGCGCCAAGGGTGATCTCCTAGTATAAGCACTCTACCGAGTTGTGGGTTGGGTTGTCCATAGAGAAGGATCAACGACGACAACACCAACCAACCCACAGTCTATAATATTATATATATATATATATATATATATATATATATATATATATATATATATATATATATATATATTGTGACGGAGTTCCCCCCTTATCATTCTCCCACGCCTGCAGTAAGAGTCATGTCTACTTTTCCCAAGCGTTCTCTACGTTGCAGGCTACAATTTGATATATGGGAGAGAGTGAAGTGTTCTCGGAGAGCCGAGAAATTTGTGAAATAGTAATGTTTTGGCCTGTGGTTTAGGCCCTTTAGGGAGCCAAGATGGCGCTGGCCTCCCTGATCTCCCGCCAAAACCGTGTGACGTCAGTGGCACCGGATTGGTCACCGACAGCAATGTGGCACCGGGAGCCAATGAAAACTTCCCGTAGCGAAAGTGACGTCACGAAGGAAGGGGGTCCGGCCAGCGCGCCACTCTGGCGCCAACAGTCAGATACGACACGTCATAGAGGTCGGACGTGCGACGAGTTGTCCTGTCAGTTGGACAGTTGTTCCCGCTCCCGTGGATTTACGCGTCACTTGAAGTCCGCCAGTACTCTGAGAAGTCTTCCCTAGTTCATGTGTTGAACCAGAAGAGGGAATTGACGGTTATTTGAGCAACAAGTGCTCCAGTCAGGTGCTGTGCAAGAAGCAGTGAAGCCGTGCAGTGACGTATGAGACGTCTGTGGCAATTCACCAGTTCGTGACAGCGTAGTGGCAGACAGAGCCACTGGGTAGCTGAGGAAGAGAGGACTATTTGGGGAAACCGGACGACTGTAGCTGAGACGTAGGCGACAGCCGTTGCTGGGAGAAGACGACGGCCAGGAGACCGACTCCAACCTTCAAGAAGTTAAGAAGGAGGACGGACCTGCAGTGAGGAGGAACGGAGATGACGCGCTAAACGGTGGGACGACGAGAGGCTCTGGTAGGACACGACGACGTGTAGTGTGGGGGCGTTCCCGACACGAGGACCAGGAGCTACATCTCGACTCTCATCGGAGGATAGGGTGAAGTAGGTGTTTCTAGTTCCCTCCCCATTCCCCTTTAGTTAACTATATTATTCGGCTATATTATCTAGCCTGAGGATTTTATATGTCGTGAGCAAGTCTCACCCATGTCACGGTAAAGCACCAGTGTGCTAGACAGTACTATCAAGAGTACTTGTAATATTCATGTTGATTATTGGTGTGTACAGGCACAAGGAACCAGTGATAAATTTACTGTGTTGTGTATATCTTTCTATAGATTTTGATATGAACATATAGTGGTGAATTATATATAATATTATGCCAGTATTTGGAGGTTAGGCTAGGTGCTCAGAAACTATTTATTTTCCATGTATTGATGATTGATTTACATACCATATATATGTCTATGTTCATTCAGTGAATAATCATTTGTGAGTATAGTGAATTATTGCGTTATCGCCCACGAGAGAAAGTATTGAAAACTCCAGTGTTAATAGTTCTTAATATATTGCTGAGTGAAGAACAATGTAAAGCCATTACAGTGAATCATTATAGCATTGATTGTAGAAAAGACTGTTTGAGCCTGAGTACAGTGTAACTGAGTAATACGGTTTATTTGTGCCAATATCGAATGTGTGCGAGTTTCTAGTAATATTGGAGAATTTAAAGAAACAGCGCGTGTGAATCTAGAAAACAAGCAAAGTTCGCGCGGAGAGGCCATTGCGATCAGCTGTTCTTGACACTTGATGAGGAAGGGAGATGTTGCCATCTTATGATCACATAATATCCGTGGGAATTACCGGCCGCGTCAGGATCAGTTGATTTATGGATTATTGTTTGGCCTTTATGACATCTTTCATACATTTTAAGTAAAATACAAAACTATCTTTGTGTTTATATCATCCCCTCCATTGATCTTGTGGCTATATTATACTGGTAAACATAGAGTGATAACAATAAGTACCTGCCTGATTCCTGATCTTTGAGTGTGACCTTGCCAAGGCTACCACTGAATACACCAGTCCACTGATGGTGTTACTGGCCACCTAAAACACCAGTTGGCGACCTTGTGATTAACCGTAGAGCCCGATTGTTGGGGAGGGCACACGACAGTCAAGTGCACGAGTCATGTTCTCACTCTTTCTTAATTAGAGGCCGTTAAGATTGACTGGGAGACTCTCCTGGCGTGCAGTGGCGCAGTGAGGATCGAGTGAAGACCCGCAGGGCTACGGTGAGTTACCTTGGGCATAACTATTGCTCACCCCAGAGTAAGGGTAGAGAATAATAGAGAGGTGAAACCCCAACATTGGCGACCTCGCCAGGATCTCGATCGAAGTAAAGGTTGCAGTGGTACTTGGCAGTGGTGTTAGAGATCAGGTGCAGGTTATCACTCATAGCACAAGATGGAGGATGATAAAGTAACCAAGTTTATTGACTCTAGAGACGAACAGGTGCTGGAAGAGTGCACCAAGGCACAGTTACAGGCTATAGTGAATCATTTTGGAATAAAGCTGAAATCTGCCAGAGTTGGTGAAAGAAGACTAGAGATAATGGCTCGGCTCAAGGCTCGAGACGAAGCTTTGGGGGAGGAACGGCCCCAAACACCTGCCAGTGAGGGTGAACACCTGAGTATTGGTGGAAGCAGCATGGGATCCAGCGGCAGCAGGCACAGCATAAAGCTGGAAATAATGAAGCTGCAGCTAGAAGCACAGCAGCGCAGAGAAGAGCGAGAAGCGCAGCTGAGGAGAGAGGAAGCACAGCAGCGCAAAGAAGAGCGAGAAGCGCAGCAGCGCAAAGAAGAACAAGAGCGAGAAGCACAGCAGCGCAAGGAAGAGCGAGAAGCAGAAGCACAGCTGAGGAGAGAAGAAGCACAGCAGCGCAAGGAAGAGCGAGAAGCCGAAGCGCAGCTGAGGAGAGAAGAAGCACAACAGCGCAAGGAAGAGCAAGAGCGAGAAGCACAGATGAAGCGTGAGGAGCGAGAAGCACAGATGCAGCGTGAGGAACGAGAAGCGCAACTACGCAGGGAAGAACACGAGCGAGAAGTTAGGCTGAGACAAAGGGAAATAGAAGCCAACCAGGAGGTAGAGCTGAAACGAGCTGAATTAGGACTCGGTATACCTGCCCCGCCACAGGAAGACCGACGAGTGAGGGAACGAGACCTGCCGGTCTATGTGCCTAGTGAAGCCGAAAGTTTCTTCGATCACTTTGAGAGAGTTGCTGCTATGAAGAGGTGGCCGAGGGCGGAGTGGGCGGAGTTGGTCCAAGGGAGGCTCACAGGTGAAGCTCGTGAAGCATTCACTATGCTCGACTTCCAAGAATGCACCAACTACGATGCAGTAAAACGAGCTGTGCTCCGTTCCTTTAAACTCACGCCAGAGTGTTACAGAAAGAGGTTTAGAGAATGTACCCGGTTGCCAGGAAAATCGTATGCGGAGACGGCGAGGGACATGGAAAGAAAGTTCCTTAAGTGGATGGACTCTGAAGAAGCGGGGTCGGCCAAAGAAATCAAGGAACTAATGGTCATGGAAAAGTTTATGTCCGTGCTCTCTCCTGAGATCAGGATGAGGGTAAAGGAGGCGGACATAAAGAACCTGAGGGCCGCAGCCGACCGGGCCGACATGTTAGAAGAAGCCCTACGCCCACGCCGAGAGGGACAGAACCGACCACCCGCATACGTCGGAAACGATAGGAGTTATAGAAGGACGGATGGATGGAGGACAGGAACGAGTTCTCCCAAGTCCCATTTCTCAAGTTGGAACACCCGAGGATCAAAAGGTGCTGTAGCGCCGATAGAGGAGAACCAAGATGAGAGCTCGGGAACTGTTACTGCAGGGAAAGAAACGACAAGTGAGGCGGGAAAGACACAGGGTGTGACGGTCTCTGGAGGCAGTGCTAAGGCGAGCGGTGGCGGATGGTCTCCGCCGAAGGGCCGCTGCTACAACTGCGGAATACCCAGACACGTCGCGCGGGAATGCAGACGCCCTAAGCAGCGGGGACACATTGCTTTAGTGGTGTTCGAGGACCAGAGGGCCGAGGGAGTGCGGGATGAACCCGTGCTGAATGGGGAGAAGAAAGTTCACCCATTCATGTGTCAAGGAACCGTAAGGATGGGGGTCGCAGACCCCATCCCAGTGAAGATGCTAAGAGACACCGGGGCTGACTTTACCCTGGTAAGTGAAACCCTGTTCCCCGAGGGTTACGAAAGTACCAGTGTGGGGGTGGCACGGGTGGCCACTGTGGGAGGCCCAGTGAGGATGCCCCTACACCAGGTAACTTTAAATTCCGATTATGGCTGCCAGACCCTTGTGGTGGGAGTCTGTACATCAATGCCCAAGATGGAGGCACAGGTCATCTTGGGGAATGACGCATGTGGAGGATACGTCCTCCCGCATCTCGTGAAGGGCGAAGAGTGCCTAGAACAAAACAAGGAGACAGGTGAAGAGTTGAACGTCTGTGGGGACGAGAAGGGAATCGCACTGGTGGCGATCCCAGTTTGTACTGTGACACCGAGACAACGCGAAGAACCAGGAGGTTGTGGATCTGATGGGGCTGAGGAGTCGACTGACAGCCTGGGAACAGATCACCTCTACGTAGGACCCAGAGAACGAGTGGAGGGCGAGAGTAGCCCGAATGGTGAGTTGCAGGTGACACTCACCGGTTCTCCAGGGGTAAACCGCACTCGTCTCGGAGATTTACAGCAGGGGGAGTTCCCCGAATTGGTTAGTAAGGCCGAAGGAGGACGTGTGGGTCCTGAGAAGGCTTACTTTCCATTTATCTATATTATATATGCCATGCTATCCATGCTGAAGGAACGATGGACACCAGGAGCGACCGTGGGAACGGTGAATAAATATGTCCAGAAGTTCAGAGAACGTCTCACTCGAGCGAAGAAACTGGCTAGGAAACTCCTGAAGAAGGCGCAACGTAAGATGTCGGAGTGGTACGACAGGAGAGCTGCGCAAAGGGATTTTCAGGCCGGAGCCCAAGTAATGGTTGTGCTGCCAGGTAGAGGTAGAGTGACCAAGTCGCGGTTCAAGAGAACATACCGAGTGCTGCGACGGTTGGGTCCAGTGTCGTACGGGATTGGGAAGCCGGATGGACCCCGGAAGAAACAGGTGTGTCACGCAGACCGCCTAAGACCTTTCTTCACTGTGGAAGGAAGAGCCGACAAGCAGGACGGAACGATGTCCCGAGAAACCCAGCGGAAGACGGGTCTGAGTGTACCGAGGGACCGAGAACTCCCGGAGGAGGAAAGTAAGTGGTCCAGGGCGGACGGCACCAGTCTCACCCGCACTGAGAGTCTGACAAGGATCAAAGTCAAGCACATCAAGGGGAAGGACAACGTAGTAGCGGACGCCCTATCCCGCATACACTAACGAGACATGACTCTTATTTTAAGGGGAGGGGTATGTGACGGAGTTCCCCCCTTATCATTCTCCCACGCCTGCAGTAAGAGTCATGTCTACTTTTCCCAAGCGTTCTCTACGTTGCAGGCTACAATTTGATATATGGGAGAGAGTGAAGTGTTCTCGGAGAGCCGAGAAATTTGTGAAATAGTAATGTTTTGGCCTGTGGTTTAGGCCCTTTAGGGAGCCAAGATGGCGCTGGCCTCCCTGATCTCCCGCCAAAACCGTGTGACGTCAGTGGCACCGGATTGGTCACCGACAGCAATGTGGCACCGGGAGCCAATGAAAACTTCCCGTAGCGAAAGTGACGTCACGAAGGAAGGGGGTCCGGCCAGCGCGCCACTCTGGCGCCATCAGTCAGACACGACACACGAGTGGTCCTGTCAGTTGGACAGTTGTTCCCGCTCCCGTGGATTTACGCGTCACCTGAAGTCCGCCAGTACTCTGAGAAGTCTTCCCTAGTTCATGTGTTGAACCAGAAGAGGGAATTGACGGTTATTTGAGCAACAAGTGCTCCAGTCAGGTGTTGTGCAAGAAGCAGTGAAGCCGTGCAGTGACGTATGAGACGTCTGTGGCAATTCACCAGTTCGTGACAGCGTAGTGGCAGACAGAGCCACTGGGTAGCTGAGGAAGAGAGGACTATTTGGGGAAACCGGACGACTGTAGCTGAGACGTAGGCGACAGCCGTTGCTGGGAGAAGACGACGGCCAGGAGACCGACTCCAACCTTCAAGAAGTTAAGAAGGAGGACGGACCTGCAGTGAGGAGGCACGGAGATGACGCGCTAAACGGTGGGACGACGAGAGGCTCTGGTAGGACACGACGACGTGTAGTGTGGGGGCGTTCCCGACACGAGGACCAGGAGCTACATCTCGACTCTCATCGGAGGATAGGGTGAAGTAGGTGTTTCTAGTTCCCTCCCCATTCCCCTTTAGTTAACTATATTATTCGGCTATATTATCTAGCCTGAGGATTTTATATGTCGTGAGCAAGTCTCACCCATGTCACGGTAAAGCACCAGTGTGCTAGACAGTACTATCAAGAGTACTTGTAATATTCATGTTGATTATTGGTGTGTACAGGCACAAGGAACCAGTGATAAATTTACTGTGTTGTGTATATCTTTCTATAGATTTTGATATGAACATATAGTGGTGAATTATATATAATATTATGCCAGTATTTGGAGGTTAGGCTAGGTGCTCAGAAACTATTTATTTTCCATGTATTGATGATTGATTTACATACCATATATATGTCTATGTTCATTCAGTGAATAATCATTTGTGAGTATAGTGAATTATTGCGTTATCGCCCACGAGAGAAAGTATTGAAAACTCCAGTGTTAATAGTTCTTAATATATTGCTGAGTGAAGAACAATGTAAAGCCATTACAGTGAATCATTATTGCATTGATTGTAGAAAAGACTGTTTGAGCCTGAGTACAGTGTAACTGAGTAATACGGTTTATTTGTGCCAATATCGAATGTGTGCGAGTTTCTAGTAATATTGGAGAATTTAAAGAAACAGCGCGTGTGAATCTAGAAAACAAGCAAAGTTCGCGCGGAGAGGCCATTGCGATCAGCTGTTCTTGACACTTGATGAGGAAGGGAGATGTTGCCATCTTATGATCACATAATATCCGTGGGAATTACCGGCCGCGTCAGGATCAGTTGATTTATGGATTATTGTTTGGCCTTTATGACATCTTTCATACATTTTAAGTAAAATACAAAACTATCTTTGTGTTTATATCATCCCCTCCATTGATCTCGTGGCTATATTATACTGGTAAACATAGAGTGATAAAAATAAGTACCTGCCTGATTCCTGATCTTTGAGTGTGACCTTGCCAAGGCTACCACTGAATACACCAGTCCACTGATGGTGTTACTGGCCACCTAAAACACCAGTTGGCGACCTTGTGATTAACCGTAGAGCCCGATTGTTGGGGAGGGCACACGACAGTCAAGTGCACGAGTCGTGTTCTCACTCTTTCTTAATTAGAGGCCGTTAAGATTGACTGGGAGACTCTCCTGGCGTGCAGTGGCGCAGTGAGGATCGAGTGAAGACCCGCAGGGCTACGGTGAGTTACCTTGGGCATAACTATTGCTCACCCCAGAGTAAGGGTAGAGAATAATAGAGAGGTGAAACCCCAACAATATATATATATATATATATATATATATATATATATATATATATATATATATATATATATATATATATATATATATATATATATATTGGTGTATACTGGCAGCAGGTTTTCTTTCAAACATGTTTCATTGAATATGACCGCATATTCTGTATTTATTATTTTCTGGTTTAGGGCTTCTATCCCTCTAACTATTTTCTTAGCATCAGGGCTTAATTGAAATAGGAGTTCTCCAAAACTCATTTTCGTACTTTTAAAGTGAAGAAAAGAAGTGATTTACTATAGAGTGTATTACACTTATTTGTATAATTTGCACGACGTTTCGAACCTCCATGGTTCATTCTCAAGTGAACAGATCTTGCAATACTAGTTGATTTTATACCCGCATTAGGTCAGGTGATAATACAATGAAGGTGAAAACATGGGGGGATACATAAGGGATAAACATAGGGGCTGCAGAAGGCTTATTTGCCCATACGAGGCATCTCCTATCTAAACACAAAGATTAATCCAGTGTAATTGGCCTGTTATGTTGGACATTGTCTTCTGTGTTGGCATCGATATGTTCTTGTCTTGTCCTTACTCTCATGGTGGGTAGAGTAAATAGTTCCGTGATTTGGGTGTTCATGGTAGGTCGCTCTATTCTTATGTGAATTGCCTCAAGAATTTGTAATCTTCTTGAATCTTGGGTTTTGTCTATTATGCAAGTATTCTTGTTCAACATTTCTCTTGTTAGAGTAATGTCATGGGCTTGTCTCATGTGATTCCTAGGGGCACCAGATTGAAGATGGCATGTCAAACGCCTCGTCAGCTTGGTCGACGTCATACCTATGTACTTACATTGAAGGTTACATCCTTCGTGGGGGCAAGTGTACATGTATACAACGCTTGACTGCTGTAGAGGGTTCTCCGTCGGCTTCGGGCTGTTTTTTATAAGGAGTTCGGAAGTCTTCTTGGTTTTGTAGAATATTATCAGGTTTATGTTTTGGTTAGGAGTAGTGCTTTTTACTCCTTTACGGATTATTTCTTTCATTATTCTTTCCTCTTTTATATGTTCACTGTGCATGGTTGATTTGTAATATAATTTTATTGGGGGTGTTGTGGTTTCTGTTCTAGGTTCTGAATTATACCAACGGTCCAAGTGTCTTCTTATAGCAGCGTTTATTTCCGCGTTGCTATATCCGTTGTTCACCAATACCTGAGTTACTCTTTCAAACTCTCTACTCACGTTGCTCCATTCAGAGCAGTGGGTAAGCGCTCGACGAATATAAGCATTGAGAACACTGGCTTTGTATCTTTGGGGGCACTCACTTCTACCGTTCAGGCATAATCCTATGTTGGTGGGCTTGGTATATACGTTGGTGCTTAAAGAGGTTCCTGTTTTTGTTATTAGTACATCCAAGAATGGCAGACTGTTATTTTCACTATTTTCATGTGTAAATCGGAGTACTGACTCTCTCTCTAGGTGTCTTTTTAGGTCAATTAGTTCATCTGAGTCTTTTACTATTACGAATATGTCATCTACATAACGGCAGTATACAGTTGGTTTTTGTCTGCTACTGAAGACCCTATCTTCGATGGTTCCCATATAAAAATTAGCAAATAAAACTCCTAAGGGGGAGCCCATTGCTACTCCGTCTATTTGTAAATACATGTCTCCTTGTGGACTGATGAAAGGGGCTTCCTTTGTACATGCTTCGAGAAGACTTTTCAAGTGTGGCTCAGGTATGTCTAATTTAGGGGTGCTCTCGTCTCTGTATACTCTGTCCAGTATCATTCCTATGGTTGTGTCGACTGGGACGTTGGTAAAAAGGGATTCAACGTCCAGGGAAGCGATGATTCCATCGGGCTGGGTAGATTTGATCAATTCTAGGAAATCTGCTGATGATTGTAGACTAAACTTACTTGGAGTGTATGGAGTTAGGAGTTCATTGAGTTTCTTTGCCAGGTGATAAGTTGGGGTTGGTATTTGGCTGATTATAGGGCGTAGTGGGTTACCTGGTTTATGCGTCTTAACATTGCCGTAGGCATATCCTAAGCCATAGTCGCCTTGAAGTTTATTGAAATGCACACTACCTTTCTTTGCGTTGATTGCTGTAATTGTTTTGTTTACTTTCCGCTTAAGGTCTTCTACGGGGTTCCTCGTGATTCGTTGAAATTTGGAGTCGTCACTTAGGATGTCGCTAATTTTGTTCATGTATTCATGGGTAGGAATCAATACATATGCTGCTGTTTTGTCGGCTTTTCTTATTGTTACGTCTTTCAGATTTTTTAGTTGTTTCGCTGCTTCTTTGAGTCGTGGGGTTAAGATACCAACCAAATACCAACCCCAACTTATCACCTGGCAAAGAAACTCAATGAACTCCTAACTCCATACACTCCAAGTAAGTTTAGTCTACAATCATCAGCAGATTTCCTAGAATTGATCAAATCTACCCAGCCCGATGGAATCATCGCTTCCCTGGACGTTGAATCCCTTTTTACCAACGTCCCAGTCGACACAACCATAGGAATGATACTGGACAGAGTATACAGAGACGAGAGCACCCCCAAATTAGACATACCTTGAGCCACACTTGAAAAGTCTTCTCGAAGCATGTACAAAGGAAGCCCCTTTCATCAGTCCACAAGGAGACATGTATTTACAAATAGACGGAGTAGCAATGGGCTCCCCCTTAGGAGTTTTATTTGCTAATTTTTATATGGGAACCATCGAAGATAGGGTCTTCAGTAGCAGACAAAAACCAACTGTATACTGCCGTTATGTAGATGACATATTCGTAATAGTAAAAGACTCAGATGAACTAATTGACCTAAAAAGACACCTAGAGAGAGAGTCAGTACTCCGATTTACACATGAAAATAGTGAAAATAACAGTCTGCCATTCTTGTATGTACTAATAACAAAAACAGGAACCTCTTTAAGCACCAACGTATATACCAAGCCCACCAACATAGGATTATGCCTGAACGGTAGAAGTGAGTGCCCCCAAAGATACAAAGCCAGTGTTCTCAATGCTTATATTCGTCGAGCGCTTACCCACTGCTCTGAATGGAGCAACGTGAGTAGAGAGTTTGAAAGAGTAACTCAGGTATTGGTGAACAACGGATATAGCAACGCGGAAATAAACGCTGCTATAAGAAGACACTTGGACCGTTGGTATAATTCAGAACCTAGAACAGAAACCACAACACCCCCAATAAAATTATATTACAAATCAACCATGCACAGTGAACATATAAAAGAGGAAAGAATAATGAAAGAAATAATCCGTAAAGGAGTAAAAAGCACTACTCCTAACCAAAACATAAACCTGATAATATTCTACAAAACCAAGAAGACTTCCGAACTCCTTATCAAAAACAGCCCGAAGCCGACGGAGAACCCTCTACAGCAGTCAAGCGTTGTATACATGTACACTTGCCCCCACGAAGGATGTAACCTTCAATGTAAGTACATAGGTATGACGTCGACCAAGCTGACGAGGCGTTTGACATGCCATCTTCAATCTGGTGCCCCTAGGAATCACATGAGACAAGCCCATGACATTACTCTAACAAGAGAAATGTTGAACAAGAATACTTGCATAATAGACAAAACCCAAGATTCAAGAAGATTACAAATTCTTGAGGCAATTCACATAAGAATAGAGCGACCTACCATGAACACCCAAATCACGGAACTATTTACTCTACCCACCATGAGAGTAAGGACAAGACAAGAACATATCGATGCCAACACAGAAGACAATGTCCAACATAACAGGCCAATTACACTGGATTAATCTTTGTGTTTAGATAGGAGATGCCTCGTATGGGCCAATAAGCCTTCTGCAGCCCCTATGTTTATCCCTTATGTATCCCCCCATGTTTTCACCTTCATTGTATTATCACCTGACCTAATGCGGGTATAAAATCAACTAGTATTGCAAGATCTGTTCACTTGAGAATGAACCATGGAGGTTCGAAACGTCGTGCAAATTATACAAATAAGTGTAATACACTCTATAGTAAATCACTTCTTTTCTTCACCTTAAAAGTACGAAAATGAGTTTTGGAGAACTCCTATTTCAATTAAGCCCTGATGCTAAGAAAATAGTTAGAGGGATAGAAGCCCTAAACCAGAAAATAATAAATACAGAATATGCGGTCATATTCAATGAAATATATATATATATATATATATATATATATATATATATATATATATATATATATATATATATATATATATATATAGGTTTTAATAATAAAGTCTTTCCTCACACTAAATATTCGGAGATACTGAGAACCGAACGCATCCTCACACTAAGCATCCTCACACTAAGCATCCTCACACTATGCATCCTCACACTATGCATCCTCACACTAAGCATCCTCACACTATGCATCCTCACGCTAAGCATCCTCACACAAAGCATCCTCACACTAAGCATCTTCACACTAAGCATGTAAAGAAGCCATTTCGTATCTCAAGATAATAATGATGCATTTCAACCTCACACTACCACCACACAACACACTGGGGCACATACATTCCTCACACTAAACACACTAGTATGACCAGACTTGGGAGACCAGTTTACTAAGTGCAGTTTAGAAGAGTTAGCCACAAGGACAGTTTACGCTTTAACAAATAATAAACATTAACCTCGAGGGATTAGATGTCTGGTCGTACGATTATTCACTTCAGTATTCATGAGTCCCAACATCTCTATAGTTGCCACGACGGAGACAGGAAGCTGGCGGCTTGTCAGAGGTCCTGTCAATATTATTTACAATTTTGTCTTATTGATATTTTCGTCGTCTGCACATAGGCGATTCCATGGGTTTATTACCCGATGGTTGTAAACTCTTGTTTTCAGTCCTACCAGGTCACACCTGGTTCGAGGAGGTCTTAGTTACGAGAGCCTCAACTTTTCGTCATTTGGAATGTGACTGGGTGACGTTTGGCGCCCTGTGTTGAACACTTTCCAAAGGAGATATATTATCCAGAAGCTGAGAAGGTCTCCATGCTTGGAAGAGTGCTCCAGGAGGGGCCGCGCCCCCGTGTGTGAAAACTATACAAGATGGACACTTTCCATGTTATGTGAATTAGCTGACTAATTTGCGTCACCGTAACTCTGACGTTTATTGTTTTAGTGGCTGTCACTGACAGCTGAAGTGGCTGTTACTAAATGCTAAGGTGCTGTAACAGCTAAAGTGGCTGTCACTGACAGCTGAAGTGGCTGTTACT
>NC_091224.1:4414525-4494014 GCF_040958095.1 Procambarus clarkii
ATGAACGATATGGTAAACAACACAGCGCAATTCCAATGCAATGTCACACAAAATAATTAAATAAAAATGAAAATAAATCGAAATCTATGAAAATAAAATTTATCAATACAATCGGAAACATTGAAATGGAATCGTAACATATTTAGGAAAGCGTGTGTTGCTATTACGTGCAACAGATGGCGCTATTTTTCAAAAAAGCATGTTCTTACCTGTCACAGGTGTAGCATGTATATAGTATAGGTATATAAAAACACGCGTCTTTTCAAATGTAACGTTGTGTCGAAATTTCAAAGCACTCGGTAAAGAAGTTTCGAAGATTTCCCTCACATGAAAAACGCAGTTTTCAAAAAGGCATGTTTTTTCCAGTCACAGACGTGACATCTATACAGTATGTATATACAGTCCCGCTCGGATGCGAATGGAACGTTGTGCCAAAATTTCCAAGCAATCGGTGAAGAACTTTCGGAGATCAGCGGTTTTAAGCAAACGAACATTTACATTTTTACTTATTAAGATTACCCCGGTGTTAAATTAGAGGGCCATCACATTGGCCAATAGTCTACGTTCCTCTTTCAGCAATTGTCACACCTTTTCCGCCAGCTTCATAATTTCTCGGTCCTAAACCCTCATTCATCAACCCTCATCCCTCATTCATCTCCCCCAGGCTACTTAACTGTATTTACTTGAGAAGAAGTTGATAATTTACCGACACTTGAACACATCTATGTAGAAAGTGAGGAAGACATTTTGGAATGTTCAATTATTTCCTGCGAGGAATATATTCAACAGAGAGAAGAACTAAAGCCAAACATATCCCCGGGATCAGATAAAGTCTTGCCGGGATCTTAAGAGAATGTTAGAGTGAGCTAAAAGAATGTTGGAATGTTGGAGTGGGCTAAGTGCCGGAATCGTGGCAAGTTGCAAATGTTGTGACAATCTGCAAGAATTGGAAAGATCACTTACATCAAATTATCGGTTAACTTGCATGACGCATGTTTTGTAAAAGTTGTTGAAAATGATAACCTCTGCAGGTATTCCTCTACATTATGAAAACAACAGATTAATAATAAAGGCTTTAAAACGTAATTTTTCAAAGTCCCGCTCATGTTTGACACATTTACTCTCATTTAATTTCACGAAGTTTGCCACATAAATGTAAGCTATTTAGAATCGGAATTCAGTAACAATATTGTTAAGTTTGCAAACTATAGGAAAACTGAGATGCCAGATATCTGCTCTATAGTGATGACAGTTTAAATTGTAAAAAGTCCTGGAAGTGTTGATTACTAGTGACCTCCAGCTCTGGGAGTAGTGACCTCCAGTTCTGGCAGTAGTGGTGACCTCCAGTTCTGGCAGTAGTGGTGACCTCCAGTTCTGCCAGTAGTGGTGACCTCCAGCTCTGGCAGTAGTGGTGACCCCCAGCTCTGGCAGTAGTAGTGACCCCCAGCTCTGGCAGTAGTAGTGACCCCCAGCTCTGACAGTAGTAGTGACCTCCAGCTCTGGCAGTAGTAGTGACCTCCAGCTCTGGCAGTAGTAGTGACCTCCAGTTCTGGCAGTAGTAGTGACCTCCAGCTCTGGTAGTAGTGGTGACTTCCAGCTCTGGCAGTAGTAGTGACCTCCAGTTCTGGCAGTAGTAGTGACCTCCAGCTCTGGCAGTAGTAGTGACCTCCAGCTCTGGCAGTAGTAGTGACCTCCAGCCCTGGCAGTAGTAGTGACCTCCAGTTCTGGCAGTAGTAGTGACCTCCAGCTCTGGCAGTAGTAGTGACCTCCAGCTCTGGCAGTAGTGGTGACCTCCAGCTCTGGCAGTAGTGGTGACCTCCAGCTCTGGCAGTAGTAGTGACCTCCAGCTCTGGGAGTAGTAGTGACCTCCAGCTCTGGGAGTAGTAGTGACCTCCAGCTCTGGCAGTAGTAGTGACCTCCAGCTCTGGCAGTAGTAGTGACCTCCAGCTCTGGCAGTAGTAGTGACCTCCAGCTCTGGCAGTAGTGGTAACCTCCAGGTCTGGCAGTAGTGGTGACCTCCAGTTCTGGGAGTAGTAGTGACCTCCAGCTCTGGCAGTAGTAGTGACCTCCAGCTCTGGCAGTAGTGGTGACCTCCAGCTCTGGCAGTAGTGGTGACCTCCAGCTCTGGCAGTAGTGGTGACCTCCAGCTCTGGCAGTAGTAGTGACCTCCAGCTCTGGCAGTAGTAGTGACCTCCAGCTCTGGCAGTAGTAATGACCTCCAGCTCTGGCAGTAGTAGTGACCTCCAGCTCTGGCAGTAGTAGTGACCTCCAGCTCTGGCAGTAGTAGTGACCTCCAGCTCTGGCAGTAGTAGTGACCTCCAGCTCTGGCAGTAGTAGTGACCTCCAGCTCTGGCAGTAGTAGTGACCTCTAGCTCTGGCAGTAGTAGTGACCTCCAGCTCTGGCAGTAGTAGTGACCTCCAGCTCTGGCAGTAGTAGTGACCTCCAGCTCTGGCAGTAGTAGTGACCTCCAGGTCTGGCAGTAGTAGTGACCTCCAGGTCTGGCAGTAGTAGTGACCTCCAGGTCTGGCAGTAGTAGTGACCTCCAGCTCTGGCAGTAGTAGTGACCTCCAGCTCTGGCAGTAGTGGTGACCTCCAGCTCTGGCAGTAGTGGTGACCTCCAGCTCTGGGAGTAGTGACCTCCAGGTCTGGCAGCAGTAGTGACCTCCAGGTCTGGCAGTAGTAGTGACCTCCAGCTCTGGCAGTAGTAGTGACCTCCAGCTCTGGCAGTAGTAGTGACCTCCAGCTCTGGCAGTAGTGGTGACCTCCAGCTCTGGCAGTAGTAGTGACCTCCAGCTCTGGCAGTAGTAGTGACCTCCAGCTCTGGCAGTAGTGGTGACCTCCAGCTCTGGCAGTAGTGGTGACCTCCAGCTCTGGCAGTAGTAGTGACCTCCAGCTCTGGGAGTAGTGACCTCCAGCTCTGGGAGCAGTAGTGACCTCCAGGTCTGGCAGCAGTAGTGACCTCCAGCTCTGGCAGTAGTAGTGACCTCCAGCTCTGGCAGTAGTAGTGACCTCCAGCTCTGGCAGTAGTAGTGACCTCCAGCTCTGGCAGTAGTGGTGACCTCCAGCTCTGGCAGTAGTGGTGACCTCCAGCTCTGGCAGTAGTGGTGACCTCCAGCTCTGGCAGTAGTAGTGACCTCCAGCTCTGGCAGTAGTGGTGACCTCCAGCTCTGGCAGTAGTAGTGACCTCCAGCTCTGGGAGTAGTGACCTCCAGCTCTGGGAGTAGTAGTGACCTCCAGGTCTGGCAGTAGTAGTGACCTCCAGCTCTGGCAGTAGTAGTGACCTCCAGCTCTGGCAGTAGTAGTGACCTCCAGCTCTGGCAGTAGTGGTGACCTCCAGCTCTGGGAGTAGTGACCTCCAGCTCTGGGAGTAGTGACCTCCAGCTCTGGCAGTAGTAGTGACCTCCAGCTCTGGCAGTAGTAGTGACCTCCAGCTCTGGGAGTAGTAGTGACCTCCAGCTCTGGCAGTAGTAGTGACCTCCAGCTCTGGCAGTAGTGGTGACCTCCAGCTCTGGGAGTAGTGACCTCCAGCTCTGGGAGTAGTGACCTCCAGCTCTGGCAGTAGTAGTGACCTCCAGCTCTGGCAGTAGTAGTGACCTCCAGCTCTGGGAGTAGTAGTGACCTCCAGCTCTGGCAGTAGTAGTGACCTCCAGCTCTGGAAGTAGTGACCTCCAGCTCTGGGAGTAGTAGTGACCTCCAGGTCTGGCAGCAGTAGTGACCTCCAGCTCTGGCAGTAGTAGTGACCTCCAGCTCTGGGAGTAGTAGTGACCTCCAGCTCTGGCAGTAGTAGTGACCTCCAGCTCTGGAAGTAGTGACCTCCAGCTCTGGGAGTAGTAGTGACCTCCAGGTCTGGCAGCAGTAGTGACCTCCAGCTCTGGCAGTAGTGGTGACCTCCAGGTCTGGCAGCAGTAGTGACCTCCAGCTCTGGGAGTAGTAGTGACCTCCAGGTCTGGCAGCAGTAGTGACCTCCAGCTCTGGCAGTAGTAGTGACCTCCAGCTCTGGCAGTAGTGGTGACCTCCAGGTCTGGGGGTAGTAGTGACCTCCAGGTCTGGCAGTAGTAGTGACCTCCAGGTCTGGCAGTAGTAGTGACCTCCAGGTCTGGGGGTAGTAGTGACCTCCAGGTCTGGGGGTAGTAGTGACCACAAGCCATAAGGGCCAGAAACACGCACCAAACACCATGATATACACCACTAACACCACTCGCCACTCTCAACTTTGTCACCAGCATCATGACCTTGTAAGTACTACTGTAGCTCACTACTACTTTACTGTAGTAGTAAAGTACTTGGCAGCTTCTCAAGTGTATACATAAATTACACACCTATAAGATCACCAAAACATATTACCAAGGCAGTAAACTAGATGTCTCCAGTGATGGTAACGACAATAGACACATAATGTCTATCAGATAGACGACAGTGTTAACAATAGACTGTTGCAGGCAATAACGTTCACATTTAGTAACAATATTGTTTTAGATGAGACCCAAAAATATGAAATCAAAAGTAAACATTTCTAGGCCTACTATAGCAGATATATATATAGTAGGCCTAAGATAGCGTATATTAGGCCTTGGGTTGCCTGGACCGAATAGATTACTTTATTATTTTCCAGTTACATATTTATTTTCTTAGTGTGTCATTTGGGCTAATTTAGTAATACAAAATGCCAACTTTTTGGGAGCTACAGTTAACTTTTTGAAGGTTTAACCAAATAGTTGATGTAAGTACTATCATTATATGAGAGCTGGGTGTTTAATACCCCGCAGATCACCACAGTGTAGACGTTCCCAGACGTCCAGTAATGAGTAACGTTACCTGAGGTACCGAGCTGTGCTCCACCACATATATGAGGAGCCAACACCAAGCACTTCAAGCACCACAGTAGCCAGCCAGGGTGATGGCTACTGTGATCTGGTCTTACCCTCTCTGTGTTACCTAGTTGTGTGTGTGGGGGTTGAAGTCTGGCTCTTTCCGCCCGCCTCTCAACTCTCAATCAATCCATTTTCTCACGCACTCACACATCCCCAGGAAGCAGCCCTTAACCGCTGTCTAACTCACAGGTACCGATTTACTGCTAGGTAAACATGGCCATCAGGGTGAAAGAAACTGCCCATTTGTTTCCGCCATCGCCGGGGATGGATCCCCAGACCCTAGGATTACTAATACGGAGCGCTGTCCACTTAGCCACCAGGTCCCTAAGACTTGAGGGAGCTGGGATATACATGACGGACATACACTTGGTGTAGCGTATACCTGCCCCGACCTGGTTCACCAGTGTGGTGACTGGCCACCAGGTCCCACCTATACAGTGTTCAATAGGAATATAATCTTCAAGTACATAAAGAGGAAATATACCAACTGTGAGTATATCAAGTGATAAGGAAAGACTGGGACAGAGGTGGTGAAGCTCGACGTTTACAACTACACTGGAACTTTGAAGAAGGGAAAATGTCACTGGAATCGGACCAGGAAAAGGACTTACCTGAAGTAACAACAATTGGGCACTTAAAGATTGTTGTAGCGGTGTGATACATTCTTCCTCAAAAGAAGGCCGAGCGAAGATTATGGTAAATACAATGAGCCTTGCTTAAGGGTAATAGAAAACCAGCCACAGGGGCAAGACAATCGAGAGACAGTATTCTGTCTAAAAGAGAAACAGATTGGATAAATAGGACCCCCATCCCCGAACGAGAGGGGGTAGGGGGGGGGTATGAGACATGGAGAACAAAACTGGTAGACACCGCCGGCAACAACTTCCTGTAACAGCATATAATAGAGCCGACAAGAGTAAGGGGAGAGGGTCGGCCAGCAGCACCACCAGACGTCACCTTTACCCAGAATGTGGCTGGTGTTAAGAGTGGGTGTGAGACGCCGCCAGGAGCTGGTGACCACTTCTGTATCGTGCTGAAGTACCTCAAGGAGCTGTAAGGAACTGGACTGATCAGTAACACGCTCAGGGAGATGATGGGCTACAGTAAGGTGAGGGGCTACAGTAAGGTGAGGGGCTACAGTAAGGTGAGGGACTACAGTAAGGTGAGGGACTACAGTAAGGTGAGGGGCTACAGTAAGGTGAGGGGCTACAGTAGGGTGAGGGGCGACAGTAAGGTGAGGGGCTACAGTAAGGTGAGGGGCTACAGTAAGGTGAGGGACTACAGTAAGGTGAGGGGCTACAGTAAGGTGAGGGACTACAGTAAGGTGAGGGACTACAGTAAGGTGAGGGGCTACAGTAAGGTGAGGGGCTACAGTAAGGTGAGGGAATACAGTAAGGTGAGGGAATACAGTAAGGTGAGGGGCTACAGTAAGGTGAGGGGCTACAGTAAGGTGAGGGACTACAGTAAGGTGAGGGGCTACAGTAAGGTGAGGGGCTACAGTAAGGTGAGGGAATACAGTAAGGTGAGGGAATACAGTAAGGTGAGGGGCTACAGTAAGGTAAGGGGCTACAGTAGGGTGAGGGGCTACAGTTAAGTGAGGGACTACAGTAAGGTGAGGGGCTACAGTAAGGTGAGGGAATACAGTAAGGTGAGGAAATACAGTAAGGTGAGGGGCTACAGTAAGGTGAGGGGCTACAGTAGGGTGAGGGGCTACAGTAAAGTGAGGGACTACAGTAAGGTGAGGGGCTACAGTAAGGTGAGGGACTACAGTAAGGTGAGGGGCTACAGTAAGGTGAGGGGCTACAGTAGGGTGAGGGGCGACAGTAAGGTGAGGAACTACAGTAAGGTGAGGGGCTACAGTAAGGTGAGGGACTACAGTAAGGTGAGGGACTACAGTAGGGTGAGGGGCTACAGTAAGGTGAGGGGCTACAGTAAGGTGAGGGACTACAGTAAGGTGACGGGCTACAGTAGGGTGAGGGGCTACAGTAAGGTGAGGGACTACAGTAAGGTGAGGGGCTACAGTAGGGTGAGGGGCGACAGTAAGGTGAGGGGCTACAGTAAGGTGAGGGGCTACAGTAAGGTGAGGGGCTACAGTAAGGTGAGGGACTACAGTAAGGTGACGGGCTACAGTAGGGTGAGGGGCTACAGTAGGGTGAGGGGCTACAGTAAGGTGAGGGACTACAGTAAGGTGAGGGGCTAGAGTAGGGTGAGGGGCGACAGTAAGGTGAGGGGCTACAGTAAGGTGAGGGACTACAGTAAGGTGAGGGGCTACAGTAAGGTGAGGGGCTACAGTAAGGTGAGGGGCTACAGTAGGGTGAGGGGCGACAGTAAGGTGAGGAACTACAGTAAGGTGAGGGGCTACAGTAAGGTGAGGGGCTACAGTAAGGTGAGGGACTACAGTAAGGTGAGGGACTACAGTAGGGTGAGGGGCTACAGTAAGGTGAGGGGCTACAGTAAGGTGAGGGACTACAGTAAGGTGACGGGCTACAGTAGGGTGAGGGGCTACAGTAAGGTGAGGGACTACAGTAAGGTGAGGGGCTACAGTAGGGTGAGGGGCGACAGTAAGGTGAGGGGCTACAGTAAGGTGAGGGGCTACAGTAAGGTGAGGGGCTACAGTAAGGTGAGGGACTACAGTAAGGTGAGGGGCTACAGTAGGGTGAGGGGCTACAGTAGGGTGAGGGGCTACAGTAAGGGGAGGGACTACAGTAAGGTGAGGGGCTACAGTAAGGTGAGGGACTACAGTAAGGGGAGGGACTACAGTAAGGTGAGGGGCTACAGTAAGGTGAGGGACTACAGTAAGGTGAGGGACTACAGTAAGGTGAGGGGCTACAGTAAGGTGAGGGGCTACAGTAGGGTGAGGGACTACAGTAAGGTGAGGGACTACAGTAAGGTGAGGGGCTACAGTAAGGTGAGGGGCTACAGTAAGGTGAGGGGCTACAGTAAGGTGAGGGGCTACAGTAAGGTGAGGGACTACAGTAAGGTGAGGGACTACAGTAAGGGGAGGGACTACAGTAAGGTGAGGGGCTACAGTAGGGTGAGGGACTACAGTAAGGTGAGGGACTACAGTAAGGTGAGGGGCTACAGTAAGGTGAGGGGCTACAGTAAGGTGAGGGGCTACAGTAAGGTGAGGGGCTACAGGAAGGATGTCAACAAACAATATTGTGGAGGCTGTTGATCACAAATGTACAGACACAACACAGCTGTGCCTCTCACACAAGAAGGTGAGGTTGACGAGCAAGGCTGAGCAAACCACCTGGTATAACAGGTAGTGCTGGGAACTAAAGAGGAGGACCAATAAAGAATAGAAAAACTACAGAGATTTGCGAAGAGAGAAAAATATAAATGTACTAAAGAGAGCTGGAAATGAGTACACCAAAGCCAGGAGGGAAGCTGAGAAGCAATTAGAAAACAACACTTCAAAAACAAAGGACCATTCTTAGCTGTTTTATAGCCATATTAGATGAAAAAACAACAGTACAAGACCATGTAAGCCAGGTAAAGAGACGAGGGGTAAGTCTCGTGGAAAATGACATGGAACTATGTGAGGAACTCAATAAAAGATTTCTGGAAGTCCTTACAAAGGAACCAGCGCAGGAAACGTTTTCAGTGATGAAACACCAGACGAAACATTAAAGTAACCAGATGTAACAAAATCAAATTGGCTAGACCTAATATCACTATGGCTACTGAAAGAGGCTGCTGAGATTCTTCATCATCAGCTAACTGATGTCTTCAATAAAATACTCGAAACAGCGAAAATCCATGAATTTTGGACTTAGGCAAATGCATCCCAATATTCAATCAAGGGGATGGACAGGAGGCACTAAATTACAGACTCGTGTCACTGGTAAGTTTTTTTGGTGTAAAATGCTGGAGAGAGTAATCAGGTGGAGAATATTGGAGCACCCGGAAAGGATAAACTTGGTAACAAAACGGCAGCATGGATTTAGAATGGAAAGATGGTGGCTGGGAAACGTGATCAAGTTCTATGGCAAGGAAAGAGAAGCTTGGGTAGATCGCCTTTTCCTAGACTGTCAAAAAGCATTTGATACTGTTGTTCACAAAAAAAGTGCATGAGTGGGAGAAACAAGGTTGGATAAATTGAGAATATACTAAACTAGGTACGGGAGTACCTGAAGGGCAGAAGACAAAGATCCACAGTCAGAGGTGAGGTCTCCAGCTGGAGGACTGTAACAAGTAGTGTCCCTCAAGGCTCGGTCCTGGGACCATTACTTTTATTATTTAAAGCTAATGATCTACCCGGTGGAGTACGCTCGTACATGTCCATGTTTGCCAGCGATGCAACGCTAATGAGAAATGTAAAATCAGAGGAGGACTGCAGAATGTTACAGGAGGACCTTTGCAAATTTCAGGAATGAGAAAACAAATTATTTCAGGGGTTCAATCCCAGAAAATGTAAGGTAAAGAATGGGGATAGGAGAAAGAAGAGCAGAAGTTGTATACACCATACACGGAAGGCAGCTACAGGAATCTGGGAAAGACATTTGGGGGCGAAAATAATACCAACACGAACACCAGAGGCTCTCGTAGGCCGGGTGACACTGACAGTATTTGTGGTGTTGGCCAACATTATAACGACGTTTAGACACCTAAATCAAGACTCCTTCAAAGCACTCTTCATCTTGTGTTAGACCAGTACTGTAATATACAGCCCCGGTCTGCTTCCCGCCCTTTGTCAACCATAACAACCATAATGTCTGCAGGAACTGAAGAGCGTAATGGTATGCCACTACATTAGTTAGAAAGTTAAGAGAGTTCAGCTAAGAGTGCTGAGGTAAGAGAAGAAGTTCTGGAAGTCACCTCCATACACAACTTTACAGGCATATTCAACAAAGAATTTGAAAGTTAGATTTGTTAAGGTATAAGGCAACAGGTACAAGAAGACTAGTTAGTAGGCGGGGCATGAAGAACCAGACCACACTACCCATACTCACTGGTAGCACACACCAGGAGGGCGATCCCTCCACAATCACTCACTCCCGCCCCTTCAACACACCACGTCGATGAGCTCCACCTGGTGTGTGTGTGTGTGTGCGTGCGTGCGTTCGTGCGTGTGTGTGTGTGTACTCACCTAGTTGTACTTACCTAGTTGTGTCTGCAGGATCGAGCATTGACTCTTGGATCCCGCCTTTCGAGCATCGATTGTTTACAGCAATGACTCCTGTCCCATTTCCCTATCATACCTGGTTTTAAAATTATGAATAGTATTTGCTTCCACAACCTGTTCCTGAAGTGCATTCCATTTTCCCACTACTCTCACGCTAAAAGAAAACTTCCTAACATCTCTGTGACTCATCTGACTTTCAAGCTTCCATCCATGTCCCCTCGTTCTGTTACTATTCCGTGTGAACATTTCGTCTATGTCCACCCTGTCAATCCCTCTGAGTATCTTATACGTTCCTATCATGTCCCCCCTCTCCCTTCTTCTTTCTAGTGTCGTAAGGCACAGTTCCCCCAGGCGCTCCTCATACCCCATCCCTCGTAGCTCTGGGACGAGTCTCGTTGCAAACCTCTGAACCTTTTCCAGTTTCATTATATGCTTCTTCAGATGGGGACTCCATGATGAGGCGGCATACTCTAAGACTGGCCTTACGTAGGCAGTGTAAAGCGCCCTAAATGCCTCCTTACTTAGGTTTCTGAATGATGTTCTAACTTTTGCCAGTGTAGAGTACGCTGCTGTCATTATCCTATTTATATGTGCCTCAGGAGATAGATTAGGTGTTACGTCCACCCCCAGGTCTCTTTCACGCATCGTTACAGGTAGGCTGTTCCCCTTCATTGTGTACTGTCCCTTTGGTCTCCTATCTCCTAGTCCCATTTCCATAACTTTACATTTGCTCGTGTTGAATTCCAGTAGCCATTTCTCTGACCATCTCTGCAACCTGTTCAGGTCCTCTTGGAGGATCCTGCAATCCTCATCTGTCACAACTCTTCTCATCAACTTTGCGTCATCCGCAAACATCGACATGTAGGACTCTACGCCTGTAAACATGTCGTTAACATATACAAGAAATAGAATTGGTCCCAGCACCGATCCTTGTGGTACTCCACTTGTTACTGTTCGCCAGTCCGACTTCTCGCCCCTTACCGTAACTCTTTGGCTCCTTCCTGTTAGGTAGTTCCTTATCCATGCTAGGACCTTTCCCCCCACCCCCGCCTGCCTCTCGAGCTTGAACAGCAGTCTCATGTGCGGTACTGTATCAAAGGCTTTTTGGCAGTCCAGAAATATGCAGTCTGCCCAACCTTCTCTGTCCTGTCTTATCCTCGTTATTTTATCATAGAATTCCAGAAGGTTTGTTAGGCACGATTTCCCTGTCCAGAACCCTTGTTAATGTTTGTTCACAAACCTAATGTTCTCCAGGTGTGCAACCAGTCGTAGCCTAATTATTCTTTCCAGTATTTTACAGGGGATGCTTGTCAGTGATACAGGTCTATAGTTAAGTGCCTCCTCCCTATCACCTTTCTTGAAGATCGGCACGACATTTGCCGTCTTCCAGCAACTGGGCAATTCTCCTGACATAAGTGACTCATTAAAGATCATTGCCAGAGGCACGCTGAGGGCCTGTGCTGCTTCTTTTAGTATCCACGGTGATACTTTGTCTGGTCCAACTGCTTTAGTTGCATCTAGAGTTGTCAACTGTTTCATTACCTCCTCTGCTGTCACCTCTATATCTGATAGTCTTTCATCTAGGGTAACCCCTTCCAACAATGGGAGCTGCTCAGGCTCGGTAGTGAACACTCCATGGAAACTGGCATTCAGTGCCTCGCAGATTTCCTTGTCACTTTCAGTATATGCCCCCTCTGTCTTCCTTAGTCTTGTCACTTGGTCGTTCACCGACATTTTTCTTCTTATATGACTGTGTAGTAACTTAGGTTGTTTTTTCGCTTTGATTGCAATATCGTTCTCATAGTCCCTTTCCGATGTTCGTCTTATGTTAATGTAATCGTTCCTAGCTCTGTTGTATCTGATCCTGTTGTCCTCTGTTCTTTGTCTTCTGTACTTCCTCCACTCCCGCCTGCTGGCCATTTTTGCTTCCTGACACTGTCTATTAAACCATGGGTTATAATATTCCTTCTTATTTTTTCCCTGTATGTGTATGTGTGTATGTGTGTGTGTGTGTGTGTGTGTGTGTGTGTGTGTGTGTGTGTGCGTGCGTGCGTGCGTGCGCGTGTGTGTGTGCGCGTGTGTGTGTGCGCGTGCGTGTAGAGCTCACCCACAACAACAACAACAACAACACCGTGCAACACACAATATATACAAATACTCAGATGTAACCAAAGGGGTAAACCAGGGAGGCCATCCAGCTGTAACTCACGCTAATGGCCTTGTTTCTTAACGAGGAGTCCGGAGAATGTTTCCCCCCAGCCCGGTGAGGCCGCCACCACTGATGGTCCCAACCCCAGCCCGGTGAGGCCGCCACCACTGATGGGCCCAACCCCAGCCCGGTGAGGCCGCCACCACTGATGGGCCCAACCCCAGCCCGGTGAGGCCGCCACCACTGATGGTCCCAACCCCAGCCCGGTGAGGCCGCCACCACTGATGGTCCCAACCCCAGCCCGGTGAGGCCGCCACCACTGATGGGCCCAACCCCAGCCCGGTGAGGCCGCCACCACTGATGGGCCCAACCCCAGCCCGGTGAGGCCGCCACCACTGATGGTCCCAACCCCAGCCCGGTGAGGCCGCCACCACTGATGGTCCCAACCCCAGCCCGGTGAGGTCGCCACCACTGATGGTCCCAACCCCAGCCCGGTGAGGCCGCCTCCACTGATGGGCCCAACCCCAGCCCGGTGAGGCCGCCACCACTGATGGACCCAACCCCAGCCCGGTGAGGCCGCCACCACTGATGGTCCCAACCCCAGCCCGGTGAGGCCGCCACCACTGATGGTCCCAACCCCAGCCCGGTGAGGCCGCCTCCACTGATGGGCCCAACCCCAGCCCGGTGAGGCCGCCACCACTGATGGTCCCAACCCCAGCCCGGTGAGGCCGCCACCACTGATGGTCCCAACCCCAGCCCGGTGAGGCCGCCACCACTGATGGGCCCAACCCCAGCCCGGTGAGGCCGCACCACTGATGGTCCCAACCCCAGCCCGGTGAGGCCGCCACCACTGATGGACCCAACCCCAGCCCGGTGAGGCCGCCACCACTGATGGGCCCAACCCCAGCCCGGTGAGGCCGCCACCACTGATGGGCCCAACCCCAGCCCGGTGAGGCCGCCACCACTGATGGGCCCAGCCCGGTGAGGCCGCCACCACTGATGGGCCCAACCCCAGCCCGGTGAGGCCGCCACCACTGATGGGCCCAACCCCAGCCCGGTGAGGCCGCCACCACTGATGGGCCCAACCCCAGCCCGGTGAGGCCGCCACCACTGATGGGCCCAACCCCAGCCCGGTGAGGCCGCCACCACTGATGGGCCCAACCCCAGCCCGGTGAGGCCGCCACCACTGATGGGCCCAACCCCAGCCCGGTGAGGCCGCCACCACTGATGGGCCCAACCCCAGCCCGGTGAGGCCGCCACCACTGATGGGCCCAACTCATCACTCCCAGGGCAGGAAAATACTGTATAATCTACTTTTTGTTTATATCTACTATTGTTTCCCCTTGTATTTTATAGTGCTAAATGTAAACATTCTCCTAGCCCGAGGTATTTATTTTCAATCATTGGTGAATATTTTTGGGGGGAAAAATCTGGAGTTATTTTGACATTTTAATTAAAACTACGAATTTTGCAAGAATATTGGTATATGCTGAGAATTTCTGGAAATATTTGATCAAATATATAATCCAGAATATGTACGTGTATATTGATACGTGAAATTTATTATAATTATTATGGAACATTTAAATTTTAATGTGATTAGACAATTTATTGGAAGGAGACCAAACATGCCCAACCTGTGTGTGTGTGTGTGTGTGTGTGTGTGTGTGTGTGTGTGTGTGTGTGTGTGTGTGTGAGGGGGGGGGGGGATGCCAAACATTAATGTGGCCAGATTTACTCCAACACAGAGGAGCGACTTTAGCCGACAGGCCGGATGATGTCCGCAGTTACATAATAATATATGGAGGCTGACGGCAACGAGCTTTTCACTGTGGTGGTGGATAACACACTGTGGTGGTGGATAAAACACTGTGGTGGTGGATACAACACTGTGATGGTGGATAAAACACTGTGGTGGTGGATAACACACTGTGGTGGTGGATACAACACTGTGGTGGTGGATAACACACTGTGGTGGTGGATACAACACTGTGGTGGTGGATAACACACTGTGGTGGTGGATACAACACTGTGGTGGTGGATACAACACTGTGGTGGTGGATACAACACTGTGGTGGTGGATAACACACTGTGGTGGTGGATACAACACTGTGGTGGTGGATACAACACTGTGGTGGTGGATACAACACTGTGGTGGTGGATAACACACTGTGGTGGTGGATACAACACTGTGGTGGTGGATACAACACTGTGGTGGTGGATAACACACTGTGGTGGTGGATACAACACTGTGGTGGTGGATACAACACTGTGGTGGTGGATACAACACTGTGGTGGTGGATACAACACTGTGGTGGTGGATACAACACTGTGGTGGTGGATACAACACTGTGGTGGTGGATACAACACTGTGGTGGTGGATACAACACTGTGGTGGTGGATACAACACTGTGGTGGTGGATACAACACTGTGGTGGTGGATACAACACTGTGGTGGTGGATACAACACTGTGGTGGTGGATACAACACTGTGGTGGTGGATACAACACTGTGGTGGTGGATACAACACTGTGGTGGTGGATACAACACTGCGGTGGTGAAATTTTGACACATTGTTACATTCGCATCCGAGCGGGTTTTAATATACATACTATATAGATGTCACGTCTGTGATGGTAAAAAAAAAAAAAAAAAAAAAAACATGCTTTTTTTGAAAAACTGTGTTTTTCATGTGAGGGAAATCTTCGAAACCTCTTTACCGATTGCTTTGAATTTTTGACACAACGTTGCATTCGAATAGGCGCGTCTTTTTATATATATCTACTATATACATGCTTCACATGTGACAGGAAAAGACATGCATTTTTTGAAAATCAGCGCCATCTGTTGGACGTAAGAGCAACACACACTGTAATCTCCAAACATTTTTCACCGATTGCTTTGACATTTTGACAACGTTCCTTTCGAATACTCGCATGCTTTTATATACCTACTGTATAGATGCCACACCCGTGACGGGTAATAAACATGCTTTAAAAAAACAGGGGCATCTGTTGCACACAATAGCAATACAAGCTGTAATAAATATGTTACGATTCCATTTCAATGTTTCATATTTCATTTTGATATATAGAATTTTCATGGATTTCGATTTATTTTCATTTTGATTTAATTATTTTGTGTGACATTGCGTTGGAATTGAGCTGTGTTGTTTACCATACCGGTCATTTCCTGAGTATTGTTCATTTTTTAATTTCATTGTTTTTCATTCCTTGTTTTTAAATGTTTTTCTTATATTTCAGTAATGGGAACATCAGATCATTTAATGTTCCCAATTTTCTGATTGGAACATCAGGTCATTTGGGAATGCATCGGACGAAGGAGTGGGGAATGGTGGGAAGGACGAGGGGACGGGAGTGGGGGATGGTGGGGACGAGGGAACAGATTAATGGAGAATGGAGGAGGACAAAGGGTCAGGAGAGTGGGAGATTGTGGGGTGGACGAAGGGTCGGGGGAGTGGGGAAATGGTTGGGAGGACTGGGAGATAGAGGAAGGTTGCTGTGGCTCAGCAATGCACACGCGTTGCTGAGCCACAGCAACGCGTGGCCGGGTACAGCTAGTCATCTATAAAAACGTAAAATCTACGTTGAAACTCTTAAGGACAATCAACCCCACATTTCATACATAATTGGAATCTGTGGGATGTGGCTTAGTAGCCGATCCTTCTCAAAGGGGGGGGTGCATGGGGGATGGGAAGGGTCGACCCTATACTCCCTATGGCACTCATCACATAATAATAAATCACCTTGCATTGTTTGGTTAGACTAGCCACAAGCGTCTATCCACCAACCTCAGACCAACTCAGAGACTGACAAATATGTGGTAATGGGAATTCAAGATTTTTCTCATCATGTACTTTTAGACAAGATTTTCAATTAGATTAACTTTGTTTCAATGTTTTTTTTTTGTACGTTTATATGTAAAACCCAAACTATTATTAGAGTAATTTATTTGGTATTATTATGTAGATATAATGCTATTATTTGACTTTGATTATGACAAGTTTGTTAAAAAAATATTATTTTGAACAAATAATTAATTTGTGCAATATTCAGTCCATGTTAACATTAAACATTTCTAACTTAGAAAATAAATGTTAATGCTTGAAGTGCCCGGTACGCTGTAGAGTGTGTGTGACATTTTAATAAAAGTCTGATTAAAACAATTAATGATTCAGAAACCTAAGTGCTTTGTGATCTGAAGTATTTAACCAGACAAGCATTACCAAAAATACTCAACAATACGTTACCCGATGTTAACGTCGTTGTTCATACTTTCCAAAGCCAGACATTAAAATAATCAGATGATTATTATTAACAATTTCGCTCCCCCCCCCCCCCAAAAAAAAAAAAATAAAATAAAATAATACAATATGAAGGATTATTTAGCTCTAGTACTGTTCATATTTGAGCGCTGTCATCGGTAAAATAAAATACATAATAAATATAGTAAAAAAAGGTCAAGATCTATCACACACACACACACACATATAATATAGACATATAGAACTGTGGTTATTGGATCCGCGTGGAAGGACCCTCCTGATGAACCACATAATGAGACAAGCAACACACACAGCGCGTCCCCCACGGCTCTGACAACCAGTTAACCACTCACACTTACAATTTGCACGACAGTAAATATCCTGGTTCTATTGTCCCCACACCACAGTCTCTGACGTTTTTTAAGTAATGTGTTCAGACTCTTTGCTCTAAATCACTTGTTTCATCCTGTGTGCTCTTCTGACTTCACCCACATGTTTGCTGGGACTCACATGTACCCTCCTGGATGTTATGTAAATCCTCATGCATGCTGGGGAGCCACATGTGTCATCACATATGTCATACTAACATACTAACTAAAGTCTTATATCTACTGGGAGCCACATGTACCGTCATGTCATACTAAATCCTCATGTCTGGTGGAAAACATGTGTATGCCATTGTGAGCAGCTGTCACTAGCACTCTCGAGTGCGCCTCAACATTGCACCGTTCCTTTAAATACACTCTAACTACATCAGAACATGTACCCCACAGCAGTAGAAAATATAATTAAAATGTTTTGCACTAAACATGAAAAAGTTCACTTACCCTTTCCATGTATTCCCTTACTTCATACATAATACTTCATACATAATACTTTATACATAACACTGAATATTTACACCAAGGTACACAAGCTCAACTATTTCATTAGCCGCATGCCGAGACCATACGGAAAATAAGTGTAATTTTCTTGCCTGTTGCACAGCAAAATGGAAAATATTTTTTTTCGCCTGCAAATTTATTGCTGAAATCTGGCGACATAATGTTGCCTGTACATCCTGCTGCTTTGTCTCTGTTGGGGCTCAGACTCCCACGAACCTTAGCACTGAGACGAACACAACTATTATTATATCTCTCTCATTTATATAACTGAATGTGTTTGCTTGTTAGTCCAAGGCTGGAAGACTGGGGCTACCTTGAATAAATTATGAAGGGTTAATGGTGATTTTATCGGATGTAATAGGGGATTTTGTCCCGAGCACCAATAGGAAGAAAGGAATAGATCCCAATGCCCCTCCTTCACGAAGTCTGTGGATCTGAAATGTTCGGCCCCAAGTAAATAGAGTTTAGTATTGGCGTAGTAGGTGAAAGATCGGCGTTCTAACGGAATCCACTTGGTTACAGTGATGGAGACAGTGTTTAGGGAAAATGTTTACAGTGAAGGGGGAGATAGAGTGTGTGAGCAAGGACGGAGATGGGAAGGGTGTGTGAAGGAGAGGGCATGTGCTGAGCGGGAAACGGAGAGGGTGTTTGGTGGAGAAGATAATGTGGGTGAAAGCTTGGTGTAGGGAGACAGGGAGGGCAAGTGTTTGGGGAGATGGGGAGGGTATGTATTGTGGGGAGACAAGGAGTCTGCTGGCTGGAGATGGGGAGGATGTGTATAGGAAGCCAGATAGAGTGCAAGGGAGCGAGTATGGAGGGAGGGAGTATTTGGAGGAGTGTGTATATGTATGTATGTATATGTATGTATGTATATGTATGTATGTATATGTATGTATGTATATATATATATATATATATATATATATATATATATATATATATATATATATATATATATATATATATATATATATATATATATATATATATATAAAATGTTTCATTGAATAGGACTGCATATTTTGTATTGATTATTTTCTGGTTTAGGGCTTCTATCCCTCTGACTAGTGCTCTTGCATCTTGGTTTAATTGGAAGAGGATTTCTCCAAATGTCATATTTGTTTGTGGCAAAGAAATATAAATAATTAACTGTAGAATGTATTATACTTATTATAAATTTACCCAACTTTTCGAACCTACATGGTTCATTCTCAAGTGAAGGGACAGTGCTAGGCGTTATACCATTAAGCGGCTAGGAACATAATGCAAAAACAAGAGGAGTACATCGTAAAGGAAGAATAGGGCATAAATTGGGGAACGGATAGGAACCATAAGTAGGGACGAGGCATATCCAATGATTAATGAGGTGTTGTGGGCGTGGCATATTGAGCAGTGTCTTCTATGTTGACATCTTCACGTTCTGGTCTTGTTCTTACTCTCATGGTGGGTACAGTGAATAGTTCCGTAATTTGGGTATTTACTTTGGGTTGTTCTATTTTGATGTGGATTCCTTCAAGAATTTGTAATCTTCTTACATCTTGGGTTCTCGCTATTATGCAAGTGTTTTTATTCAACATTTCTCTTGTTAAGGTGATGTCATGAGCTTGTCTCATGTGATTTTTTGAGACACCTGATTGAAGATGACGGGTGAAACGCCTCGCCAGCTTGGTCGACGTCATACCTATGTACTGAGATTGAAGGTTACATCCTTGGGGGGGGGGAGGTATACATATATACCACGTTTGACTGTTGTAAAGGGTTCACCGACGGCTTCGGGTTGTTTTTAATAAGGAGGTCGGTAGTCTTCTTTGTTTTATAGAATATAATTAGGCCTACGTTTTGGTTAGGGGTTATGCTTTTACTCCTTTACGGATTATTTCTTTCATTGTTTTTTCTTCATTTTTATGTTCACTGTGCATAGTTGATTTGTAACATAATATTATTGGAGGTGTTGTGGTTTCTGTTCTTGGTTGAGGATTGTACCATGAGTCCAGGTGTCGTCTTATAGCGGTGGTTATTTCTTTATTGCTGTAACTATTATTCACCGCAAGGTAACATGTATATACAGATAGACGGTGTAGAAATGGGCTCCCCCTTAGGAGTGTTATTGGCAACTTTGTCAAAGTTGCCAATAACCAAGGGAGCCATCGAAGAAAGAGTCTTCAGTAGTAGGCAATAACCAATTGTATACTGCCGTTATATAGATGACATATTTGTTATAGTACAAGCTCCAGACGAACTAATTGATCTAAAAAGTGATCAAGAGAGAGAGTCAGGTCTCCGTTTTACCCATGAAAATAGTGAAAATAACATCCTGCCATTCCTGGATGTACTAATAACAAAACAGGAGCCACTGTAAGCGCCAGTGTATATATACTAAGCCTACAAACATAGGATTATGCCTCAACGGTAGGCGTGAGTGCCCCCAAAGATACAAAGCCAGTGTTCTCAACGCTTATATTCGTCGAGACCTTACCCACTGCTCTGAATGGAGCAACGTGAGTTGGGAGTTTGAAAGAATAACTCAAGTGTTGTTGAGCAATGGTTACAGCAACACAGAAGTCAACATTCTCCTTCCTTTCTCCATTCCTTCAGTTCTCTCTTCCTTCCTGTTATTCTCTTTCTCTCCCTCCTTCACGCTCCCTCCCCTGTGTATTCTCTCCTAGTGGGCAAAAGATGCTCGAGTAACATTCAAACAAATATAACGGTAATGATTCAACGTCTTTGACGTTGAATCAACATTCTCGACGTTGGACCAATGCTAAAACAACGTTTTCGATGTTGAATCAATGCTAAAACAACGTTATCGACGTTGAATCAACGCAAATCAACGTTTATGAAGTTGAATCCACGTTCTCGACTTTGGACCAATGCTAAAACAACGTTATCGACGTAGAATCAACGCTGAATCAACGTTTTCGACGATGCATAACCATGAAGAACAGGTATGAAGTCTGTTTATCATTTATGGACAATTTAACCCACATCTCAAACTTCACAGGCGTCTCTGGAATGCGGAAGAGTAGCTGTTTCTTCGTAAGGAGAAGCATGGGAGTCGACTCCAACAACCCTATGACAGTATATAATCAAACATCACCATGCAAAGTTTGGTGAGACTAGCCCAAGGCGTCTGGTCCCCAGCCTTGAACAGATATACTCTCTCTTATAAATTGGGGGCAAATAATTGTTAGTATTGTTAGTCGACAATCTCCACCTTACATGTACCTAACTTTCCATCTTTGCGACTAACTTATTTTGGAATGTTCTACCAGGCATCGATAACCATATCTTTTCGGTGTTGAACCAATAGATTCGAGCCTACGGCTGGACCTGGCTCATGGTTGAGTCTAGCATAAAGAGGCGCAAGGCTTATTGCCTAGCGTTGACCTTTGGCATAGGCCATAGTATTGATAGTTTTGTAATCTCACTATTCGGATAAACTTACATGTTGCCAGTGCTATGAAGATCGACAACAGATTATAAAGAACACTTCAGTATACTCCAGGTGGTGTTTCACGGGTGCTAAGTAAAATTGAAGAGTTATAACTCAACTTCTGTTTAATAAGGCCTCTGATATAAATCATAATTGTTTATGTAGTAGGTAAAATATAAATATATTTATATAATAGGTAACTTCTCTCCGAGAAGTTCTACTCTCCTTGCTCGTAATAAATGTATTTTTCGTGCTAAACAATTTTTTTCCGTTTTGGAATCATTTTCTAAATTGATTCCAGCACCATTTCAGTGCAATGATCATACGCAGTATTGTATATGGTGAAGAATAAGTGTTACTGGAACACTCTGATGTGTGTCAGAGTGTTCCAGGTCACACACTCAACACTCTGATGGTGAACCTGAACACCCTGATTGTGAACCTGAACACTGATGATCAATTTGGAACACTTATGGTGAACCTGGAACACTCTGATGGTGAACCTGAGCACTCTGATGGTGAACCTGGAACACTCTGATGGTGAACCTGGAACACACTGAAGGTGAACCTGGAACACACTGATGGTGAACCTGGAACACTCTGATGGTGAACTGTACATGACACCCTACACGACACCCTACACGACACCCTACACGACACCGTACACGACACCCTACACGACACCCTACACAACACCCTACACGACACCCTACACAACACCCTACACGACACCCTTCACGACACCCTGCACGATACCCTAACGACACCGTACACGACACCCTACACGACACCCTACACGACACCGTACACGACACCCTACACGACACCGTACACGACACCCTACACGACACCCTACACGACACCGTACACGACACCCTACACGACACCCTACACGACACCCTACACGACACCCTACACGACACCCTACACGACACCTTACACGACACCCTACACGACACCCTACACGACACCCTACACGACACCCTACACGATACCCTAACGACACCGTCCACGACACCGTCCACGACACCCTACACGACATCCTACACGACACCCCACACGACATCCCACACAACACCCTACACAACACCCTACACGACATCCTACACGACACCCCACACGACATCCCACACAACACCCTACACGACACCCTACACGACATCCTACACGACACCCCACACGACATCCCACACGACACTCTACACAACACCCTACACGACACCCCACACGACACCCCACACGACACCCCACACGACACCCCACACGACACCCCACACGACACCCCACACGACACCCTACACGACACCCTACACGACACCCTACACAACACCCAACACGACATCCTACACGACATCCTACACGACACCCCACACGACATCCCACACGACACTCTACACAACACCCTACACGACACCCCACACGACACCCCACACGACACCCTACACGACACCCTACACGACACCCCACACGACACCCCACACGACACCCTACACGACACCCTACACGACACCCTACACAACACCCTACACGACATCCTACACAACACCCTACACGACATCCTACACAACACCCTACACAACACCCTACACGACACCCCACACGACACCCCACACGACACCTTACACGACACCCCACACGACACCTTACACGACACCCTACACGACACCCTATCACACCTGGAGCAACGTTCCCTGTTCCAGCCAAACTCAGGCTGCGAAATACCAAATAATATATTCAAAGCCTTTTATACACAAGTTCCCAGAGTTAAGCTTGGATTAGGCAAGAACACAGCCCCAACCATGAATAATGTGACTTGCTTAATAATTTATATGTAAAACATAAAAGCTTGCACTAGACAGGCGGACGGTCTTAACTTTGACAAATTTGACACGAATGTAAATTTACGTGATAAAGACACAAGCCCCCGGAGAAAATATTCATATATGTTAACCTGAAAATTAACTTGTGTAAAAGTTGTTTGTTTACTCGTTGATAGAGAATGAGCTATAACTAGCTGGTAGTTGAAGCAAGATAATGTTTTACCTGTTGCTCATATTTAGCTTCTCAGGGATTGACAGTTCCTCTGATCAAAAATGAAGCCTGTTTATTAGGGCTAGAATTTGTTGTATTGTTTACAGTGTAAAATAGTTTAACGAACAGATAATAATGTGAATGGCTCTTTTATTGTCCAATCGTCGCTCATATTTATCGTGAATGGATATAACTAATACAAAAAACAAAGATTGACACCAATATTCATTGTTTACATCTAAGAATAACTACACCACGACCCCCCCCCCTCCCCACGACCCCAACAACACATCCACGTGTACAGCTCGTTCCTTGTTTACCTTGTGTTAGTGTCCTGGTAAACTAAACACAGGTTTATGTTGCTGGAGGTATACATCACTTTACAACTCTCTACGTCTACCAATGATACATATACACGTTATGAAGACTGACACTTGACAAGTATAACATGTATACTGTTAATTACGAGGACATTAGAGTAAGTAAACTATTGTTGTCATCAACGATCTGTTTGTATTGATCATTCTAACATTGTTGATGACATGTTACTGTTCCTTGTGTTACTGGTTGTTCCTTGTGTTACTGGTTGTTCCATGTGTTACTGGTTGTTCCATGTGTTACTGGTTGTTCCTTGTGTTACTGGTTGTTCTCTGCGTTACTGGTTGTTCCTTGTGTTACTGGTTGTTCCTTGTGTTACTGGTTGTTCCTTGTGTTACTGGTTGTTCTCTGCGTTACTGGTTGTTCCTTGTGTTACTGGTTGTTCCTTGTGTTACTGGTTGTTCCTTGTGTTACTGGTTGTTCCTTGTGTTACTGGTTGTTCCTTGTGTTGCTGGTTCTTACTGGTAGTTTCTTGTATTACTGGTTGTTCCTTGTGTTACTGGTTGTTCCTTGTGTTACTGGTTGTTCCTTGTGTTACTGGTTGTTCCTTGTGTTACTGGTTGTTCCTTGTGTTACTGGTTGTTCCTAGTGTTACTGGTTGTTCCTTGTGTTACTGGTTGTTCCTAGTGTTACTGGTTGTTCCTAGTGTTACTGGTTGTTCCTTGTGTTACTGGTTGTTCCTTGTGTTACTGGTTGTTCCTAGTGTTACTGGTTGTTCCTTGTGTTACTGGTTGTTCCTAGTGTTACTGGTTGTTCCTAGTGTTACTGGTTGTTCCTTGTGTTACTGGTTGTTCCTTGTGTTACTGGTTGTTCCTAGTGTTACTGGTTGTTCCTTGTGTTACTGGTTGTTCCATGTGTTACTGGTTGTTCCTTGTGTTACTGGTCGTTCCTTGTGTTACTGGTTGTTCCATGTGTTACTGGTGGTTCCTTGTGTTACTGGTCGTTCCTTGTGTTACTGGTTGTTCCTTGTGTTACTGGTTGTTCCTTGTGTTACTGGTTGTTCCTTGTGTTACTGGTTGTTCCATGTGTTACTGGTTGTTCCTAGTGTTACTGGTTGTTCCTTGTGTTACTGGTTGTTCCATGTGTTACTGGTGGTTCCTTGTGTTACTGGTCGTTCCTTGTGTTACTGGTTGTTCTCTGTGTACCTATTTACTGCTAGGTAACAGAGGCATTCAGGATGAAAGAAACTTTGCCTATTTGTTTCTACCTGGTGCGGGGGTACCTATTTACTGCTAGGTAACAGAGGCATTCAGGATGAAAGAAACTTTGCCTATTTGTTTCTACCTGGTGCGGGAATCGAACCCGCGCCACGGAATTACGATTCCTGCGCGCTCCCACCAGGCCACCAGGCCCCCCCCCCCTGTATATGTTTTATACTGTGTGTTTTTGATTTTGTGTATTTATAGTGTAAGTGCAAGTGTTGCATTTTGTGTGAATGATGTTAAATTTATATATATTTTTGTGCGCCTTATCACAACCTGAGCTTTTTTATGAATAATTACAAATATATTTATTTCACTAGGACATATACATCCTGGTTTATCCATTTGAATAGTAAGTAGGAGGAGTTTTACTGATATTTTGACCTTGCTTGAGTAATGTGGTTACCTTGCTGATTGATATGTATTAATATATATTAACAGTACAAATAATTAAGATTACTTGGGGTGAATGAGCTGTGTATTAATTGTATATGTTTTGCATGTGTATTTGTGGAATTGGGTAGTTGTGTATTTAATGAATATACGCTAGTTATGTATTGTTCATATTTGGACAGTTGTCTATTGATTATATTTTGTGCAAGTTGTGTATTAATTGTGCATATGTTGTAATTGTATTTGTGTGAATTGTGTATTTGCGCTAGTTGCGTATTTACATATTTGGGCTAGTTATGTATTATATGTATTTTGCACTGGATATTTGATTGTATTTATGCAAGTTGTGTAATAATAATAATTATTATGTATGATGAATAATATTTGTGAAAGTTATGAATTAATTGCGTATGTTGTGTAATTGTATATGGACGAATTGTGTATTTACACCTGTTGTGCATTGATTGTCATTGCGCAAGTTATATAATTATATATAATTTGCTTTTATTAATGGGGCAAAGATGTGTAATAATTACATAAATTTGTGTAATAATTGTGTATGTTTTATAATCGTTTTTGTGCGAATACCTGGTTACCTGGTTGATACCTGGTTGATGGGTTTCTGGGAGTTCATCTACTCCCCAAGCCCGGCCCGAGGCCAGGCTCGACTTGTGAGAGTTTGGTCCACCAGGCTGTTGCTTGGAGCGGCCCGCAGGCCCACATACCCACCACAGCCCGGTTGGTCCGGCACTCCTTGGAGGAATAAATCTAGTTTCCTCTTGAAAATGTCCACGGTTGTTCCGGCAATATTTCTTATGCTTGCTGGGAGGACGTTGAACAACCGCGGACCTCTGATGTTTATACAGTGTTCTCTGATTGTACCTATGGCACCTCTGCTCTTCACTGGTTCTATTCTACATTTTCTTCCATGTCGTTCACTCCAGTACGTTGTTATTTTACTGTGTAGATTTGGTACTTGGCCCTCCAGTATCTTCCAGGTGTATATTATTTGATATCTCTCTCGTCTTCTTTCTAGTGAGTACATTTGGAGGGCTTTGAGACGATCCCAATAATTTAGGTGCTTTATTGCGTCTATGCGTGCCGTATATGTTCTCTGTATTCCCTCTATTTCAGCAATCTCTCCTGCTCTGAAGGGGGAAGTGAGTACTGAGCAGTACTCAAGACGGGACAACACAAGTGACTTGAAGAGTACAACCATTGTGATGGTTGATCAACCAGGTGATGGTGATCAACCAGATTGATGGTGATCAACCAGGTATCAACCAGATGGGATCCCTGGATTTGAAAGTTCTCGTAATCCATCCTATCATTTTTCTGGCTGTCGCAATATTTGCTTGGTTATGCTCCTTAAACGTTAGGTCGTCAGACATTATTATTCCCAAATCCTTTACATGCTGTTTTCCTACTATGGGTACATTTGATTGTGTTTTGTACTCTGTATTATGTTTAAGGTCCTCATTTTTACCGTACCTGAGTACCTGGAATTTATCACTGTTAAACATCATGTTATTTTCTGATGCCCAGTCGAAAACTTTATTAATATCAGCTTGAAGTTTTTCAATGTCCTCAGCCGAGGTAATTTTCATACTGATTTTTGTGTCATCTGCAAAGGATGATACGAAGCTGTGACTTGTATTTTTGTCTATATCTGATATGAGAATAAGGAAAAGCAGCGGTGCAAGGACTGTACCCTGAGGTACAGAGCTTTTCACTGCACTTGGACTGGATTTTATATGGTTGACAGTTACTCGCTGAGTCCTGTTTGACAGAAAACTGAGTATCCAGCGTCCTACTTTACCGGTTATTCCCATTGACTTCATTTTGTGTGCTATCACGCCATGGTCACATTTATCGAAAGCCTTTGCGAAGTCCGTGTATATCACATCAGCATTCCGTTTCTCTTCTAATGCCTCAGTGACTTTGTCGTAGTGCTCAAGTAGCTGTGAGAGGCACGATCTTCCCGCTCGAAATCCATGTTGGCCTGGGTTGTGAAGGTCATTGGTCTCCATGAAATTGGTGACCTGACTCCTAATCACTCTCTCAAATACTTTCATGATGTGCGATGTTAGTGCAACTGGTCTATAATTTTTTGCCAATGCTTTGCTCCCTCCCTTGTGTAGAAGGGCTATGTCTGCTACTTTAAGTGCATCTGGTATCTCCCCCGTGTCCAAGCTCTTCCTCCACACTATACTGAGTGCCTGTGCTACCGGCACTTTGCATTTCTTTATAAATATTGAATTCCATGAGTCTGGACCTGGGGCCGAGTGCATGGGCATGTTTTCAATTTCTTTTTCAAAATTTAGTGCGCTCGTGTTTATATCAGTTATATTTACAGGGGTTTGAATATCCCGCATAAAGAAATTGTCTGGATCTTCCACCTTCATGTTGTTTATTGGAGTGCTAAACATGTCCTCATACTGCTTTTTTAGGATTTCACTAATTTCTTTGTCATCCTCCGTGTATGAACCTTCACTTGTACGAATAGGTCCAATACTGGCAGTGGTTTTTGCTTTTGATTTCGCATATGAGAAGAAATATTTTGGATTTTTCTTTATTTCCTGAATTGCTTTCTGTTCTAACTGCCTTTCTTCAGTTTCATATGAGTGTTTCAATTTCCGCTCGATTTCTTCAATCTCCCTATTTAAATTATTCCTTCTTTGACGGGAAATTCGTGTCTGCATAAGCAGTTCCGTTATTTTTTCCCTGCGTTTATAGTGTCGTCTGCGTTCTCTTTCTACGTTAGATCTCTTTCTGGCTTTCCTCAAAGGAACATGTTTCAGACAGACTTGATACGCTTCTGAAGTCAGTTTTTCTATTCCTTCTGTAGGACTTGTATTATTTAGAACAGTTCCCCATGGAATGTTTGTAAGTTCCCTGTTTATTATCTCCCAGTCTATCCTTTTATTATTAAAATTGAATTTACTGAATAGCCCCTCTCGCTTTATCAACGTTTTAGGTCTATTCTGAGTATTGATGGTCGTTTGCACTTCAATAAGTTTGTGATCTGAGTATGTGGTATCAGATATCGTAATGTCTCTGATAATGTCTTCATTGTTCGTAAAGACCAGATCTAGAATATTTTCATTTCTCGTTGCCTTCGATATCTGCTGATTGAGTGAAAATTTGTCACAGAATCTAAGTAGTTCTCTAATCTGTGGTTGGTTAGGTCCTGATAGATTTCCTGGTATAATATTATTGTTTGCTATTTTCCACCTGAGACTAGGCAAGTTGAAGTCACCTAGGAAGATAATATAAGGTATCGGGTTCTCCAAATTATCAAGGCTATTCTCAATTTTGCTTATCTGTTCTGTGAATTCCTCAGCCGTTGCATCTGGCGGTTTGTATATTAGAATAATCACTAAATTTATTTTCTCTATTTTTAATCCCAGTACCTCTACCACCTCATTTGTAACGTTTAGGAGCTCCGAGCATACAAGGTCTTCCCTAATATACAGACCCACTCCTCCATGTGACCTAATTTTCCTATCACACCTGTATAGGTTATATCCTGGAATCCAGATCTCACTGTCCAACAATTCCCCTGCATGGGTTTCTGTGAAAGCTCCAAATACTGCATTTGACTCCGTGAGGAGGCCATTTATGAACTGTACTTTGTTGTTTGTTCTTGTTTTCAGTCCTTGTATGTTGGCAAAGATGAATGAGGTTACTCTATTAGTGATAGTTTGAATGGGAGACTTTTTCGGCAAGTCCATTATTCGTGGACATAATGAGTTTGTTCTGACCAGTACTGATTGCTGTAGGGCAGTTTTCTGTCGTAGTTGTAGTTCCCTTTCGGTGGGTAATTGTATCTGTAATTCTGGAATGCAAGTGGATCTGGCATCCAGTTCCATACACTCTCCATGCTGCTCCTTTTGAATTCTCTGCCGGTCTGGTATAAAAAATTTATAGAGTTTCCTCCAAATTCATTATCCTGCTTGCCACTCTTTATGTAGCGTTCCGTGCCTTTCACGTGAAAGTGTGGGCAGCTAAGGTCATAGCATTTTCTGTCCTCCAGTGAGGTTTGGCACATGTCAGAATGGAAAAACCTACAAATTGATCCAAATCGACACTCACCTTTCCTAAGCATATTTAAACTTATAGAATAGTGCATTTACGTAAGTTGTGTTTTTAATTTGCTGAAGTGGAACTGGTGCAACTTTATTTTTGTGTGGAAATTGTGTATTTGTGTAAGTTCTGTATATGCAGTCTGAAAAAATAGATCTTTATCTGCAAGTGTGAAAGTGTGTATTGGTTTATAAGACAATGTGTGGGTATTTTGTGAACATTATGTTTGTGAAATTGTGTAATTTTTGTGAAAGTGCATTTTGATTGTCTAAAAGTATAAGCAATTTGCTATATTTGTGCAAATAAATTACTTTGGGCAAATGTCATACTTTGAGTGTACATCTGATATTTGTGTAAATGTCATATTTTTGTGTGCAACTGACATATTTTGTATGTAAATATCATATTTTGTGTGTGAATGGCATATTTTGTGTGTAAATAATATATTTTGTGCATAAATGGCATATTTGGTGTGTAAATGCTGTATTTTCTGTTTATGGCATAAATTACATCTGATTAATGGGGAAATGGTGGCAAAATCTTGGCTGTTCTCTATGAATGTATGGGTTGTGGAGTGTGTGTAGGTGTGTATGCTGGTATTTGTGACTGTTGGTTTAGAAACAAGTTAGCTGATTTGCGTAGCAAGACTAGGAGTGTTGAGGTGTAGAAATGATTAGCCTATGAATATAGTGGCTAGCATCCAGCTGAGTTGCTAGATGGATGAACCGAGGTGCGAGATTTGGATACCTATTTGACGGATGTGAGGACAGTTGACCAATTCTATGACCTATATATCTTATGCCCGAAACGCTTTGCGTAATAGTGGCTTTAGGCATTGTATGTACTAGCTCTATCTATAAATCCATCAATCTTTGTAAAATCTCTTGTATGTATGTACCTTACCTAAATAAACATTTATTTATTTATTTATGAACACAGCCACTAATCCGCTGAGCTGCCAGATGTACGGTAAATACTTGTGGACTATAGTACAATATATACCTACAGCACACAAAAATCACAATTGTGAGATGCATCAAATGAACAAATCCACAAGAGCTGTGACGAGGATTCGAACCTGCGTCCGAGAGCATCCCACACGATTCTCAGTGGATTAAAGCAGCGTCTGGGATGCTCTCGGACGCAGGTTCGAATCCTCGTCACTGCCCTTGTGGATTTGTTCATCTACCTACAGCGTTTTCTTAATTACCGTTGTGTAAAAAACTAGAATGTGTGCTATAAAATATAAACTATTATTGTAAACTAATATTGGAAGTGGGGTCTCTTGATTGTTTTAAGCGCAGGTTGGACATATATATGAATGAGATTAGGTGGATCTAAATAGGAACTGCCTCGTATGGGCTAATAGACCTTCTGCAGTTACCTTTATTCTTATGTTCAGCTTACCTGTAATGCTGCCAGACGTACGATTCTGCTCAAATTGCGGTACGACATTTGGGTTATTATAGTTTTGAAGTCATCACTACATAATGAATGATGACCGTTGTGGATGACTAAAATGTTTATTCTCAAACCTGTGATAAGGTTAGGTTAGGCTAGGTTAGGCTAGGTGGGGGATGGTTACTCCAGCCATTTTTGAATAATAACATTAACTATAAATTACATAGATATGCAGCATGCTAGGGCCCTCATTGCTCATCTGGTGACGTCATACACAGTTGAACAGTCAGGTTGTAGTGGCGCCTTAACACCTATTTGTTAATGGGAGCTAATACTCTATTAGTAGATGCACGACATCATGATATGGCCTGTGATGTCACTTGCAGAGAACAGTAGAGAGAGATTAAGGAATGTGCTAATGAGAGGCGGGTTTCTTCCTTGGAACCGCTTGTAACGTCATGTTACATGTTACATGTTACAACCAACGCGCCCTATTGACGGACCAGACCGCATTAGGGATGATGGCGTCAGAAAGAAGGTAACTGCAGAAGGCCTGTTCCGAAACCATGCAAAGCCATTTTTACTCAATGCAGTTCAGATATATGTACACTGAATGAGTATTTTGATTTGTTATATGCTACAGTAAGGTGGGGGGGGGGATGTTTTTTTTGAGCGATTGAGAGACGTACATAGGACTATGAGCAAAATATTTATATTTGGGTTACTACTGAACTCCCTATTGAAGTCACCATGCCTGGGGGGATGTTTTCATATAAATGGATGATAGCGGGTTTTCATTTTTATTTTCCCCATGCCTGATAAACAATCCTTGAGGAAATATTGACAAAACTTAAATTGCATTCTCTAGAAAGGCGAAGAAATAGGGGGTGAGAGAATGGACATATGAAAGGGGGGGATATTAATAGCCTATTAAACATATCAACCCGAGACAGAACACGAAACAATGGGTATAAACTGGATAAGTTTTAGATGTAGGAAAAAGACCTGGGTAAATACTAGGGTGAACCCTGAGATACATGTTAGTTCAGGCTCTGTGTTACTCCCCTTTGTTTCATATGAATGGATTTCATTTTATCCTATGCTTAAATAAACGATCCTTGGCCGGACACTAAATATATAACTACCAGATAAGTTAGGGGAATAACTGAGACCAGAGAGCAACTCAGAAATAAGCAAAACCTTGCACTCTAGTCTCGTTTCCCACTACTCCCGGCACTCTCAGATACCCGTCACTTTCAGGTACCGTCACTCTCAGGTACCTGTCACTCTCAGGAACCCGTCACTCTCAGGTACCGTCACTCTCAGGTACCTGTCACTCAGGTACCGTCACCCTCAGGTATCGTCACTCTCAGGTACCGTCACTCTCAGGTACCGTCACTCTCAGGTACCGTCACTCAGGTACCCGTCACTCTCAGGTACCCGTCACTCTCAGGTATCGTCACTCTCAGGTACCGTCACTCTCAGGTACCCGTCACTCAGGTACCCGTCACTCTCAGGTACCCGTCACTCTCAGGTACCCGTCACTCTCAGGTACCGTCACTCTCAGGTACCCGTCACTCTCAGGTACCGTCACTCTCAGGTACCCTCACTCTCAGGTACCGTCACTCTCAGGTACCGTCACTCTCAGGTACCGTCACTCAGGTACCCGTCACTCTCAGGTACCCGTCACTCTCAGGTATCGTCACTCTCAGGTACCGTCACTCTCAGGTACCCGTCACTCAGGTACCCGTCACTCTCAGGTACCCGTCACTCTCAGGTACCCGTCACTCTCAGGTACCGTCACTCTCAGGTACCCGTCACTCTCAGGTACCGTCACTCTCAGGTACCCTCACTCTCAGGTACCAGTCACTCTCAGGTACCGTCACTCTCAGGTACCGTCACTCTCAGGTACCCGCCACTCTCAGGTTGTCGGAAAAACCGACACCATTTAATATATCATACAGATAATAGCTGTATTACCAACAAGTTACCCATAGAAAACGTAACTTGTAGTGGAATTTCCGTCTAAAGAAAACGGGATATCATCACCACATACTATTATAATTCACCAGCTATTCTGCTGGGAATTATTCTTAAATACATTAGTCTTTGGACTTTACCATCATAAAAACATCTTATATAAATTAACTTAATTATCAATATTAAAGTAGAGTAAATGTGACCCTTCTATCACTTTCTGAAATCTGGACAAAGTAGGCCAGGCGTCAGAGTGGGGAAGGAGGGCAGCCATTGTTGTTATTGAGACCAGAGGCTCACACGGGAGCAAATTCGGCTCCTGTTAAATTTACTTGGACGTAGTGTTATGGAAACTAAAAGTGTACCATTATCAACACGCTGTCTACAAATTCAAGTTAAGTGTCTATCCGAAACCCATTATCTATCATTAGTGGCCATTAATGTCATTGGGTAGGGTTATCCGGTTAGATCACATGGAAGCCTCAAACTAAAGGTAATTAAGCCAGGTCTTCATGTTCCATGTACTGTTTTCTCTGATATACTTGTCATATATAGGTATCTGGCTTCACAGCTAGCGCACTTTTGACAGGTCAAGACGAGGATGCAAGATTATGTGCACCAGTTACTGGGTGATAGAAGCTACCTCAAAGAGGATAATTTGGTGTCTACACTCTAGTTATACCTGGTGGACTAACCTGCTGTACTATAAGAGAAGGAACCTCATCAATGTATGTAGCTATTACTGTAATTTGATTGGCTGCATATGTGTAATATAAACCCCCCCTAATGTGTAGAGGATCGATTTGTGAGATTAAGAGATTATTGCAGAAATACAGTCCACTTATCATTATACAAATTGCTATCGAAGTATATAAATTAACGTAAATATAAATTCATATAAATCAAATAAATATAAATCTCACAGGTCGGTTCCCACATTATTTGGTCATCTTCGAACCGGATGACGGATAATTTGATCCTTTGAACCCACATTTGGTCATCTTAGTACCGGATGAACCAGTTAACCAGTGGATTCATTAAATATACTAGTGCAGTGTTATTTAAACAAAGCCAGCAGTCAAGACGGCAGCGTAGCCTCGAGGGAGCTCAGGAGCCTCCCTCAGTTCAGATCAGCCTTAGTCAGCGGTTTCATGCACACCCACAGAAATTTGGTGGCGTGTTATTTCGTGAAATGACAGCGCTAATATAGAATCCAGCCAAATTAGTGACTGTGTCTTCGCGAGATTGTTCACGGATTTCGTGGTGTTACATTTCGCGAGAGATTATCCACGAATTTTGTGGACTTTATTTCGCGAGGTCACTAATAACATTTAATACTTCTAGATAATATTAGAAGTTTCATAGAGGCTAATTAAGAGGCTATTATCAATAATTGTGTATATTATTTCTCCAAAATAGAGAATTATTTAATATATATTGCACTAGTGATCACAGTATAATATTTACTAATTGCCAACCCACAACAGGGTAGGATAAAACCATTGACTAGTTGAACTATTATCGTTCATCCTAGTCCCATTATTACCATAGTCAGTTGTACTATATTGATCAACCTAACACCATTAATGAATGGTCCAGACCCTATTTTGGGTGTAATTTTGATCAACTCGAGTTGAGTTGTGTATATATAATAAATTACTTATGATCATTACACCTTTGAGTGATTAATTAGTGTCTCTACCATCCTAGGGTGATATAGAAGAGCTAACCTAAAGGTACTTCCAGTGACACTGGTTTATCACTCAAATCATTAGTGTGTATGATTGTATATATATAATGTGTATTAATTTTAAGTGCTAACCTCTAGTAGAGGTAGGATTATTGCCTAGTGAGTGCAGAATTTACCCTAGGCTACCATTAGTACTTGCTCACAATTTATGAGCCAGTGGTGCCCAATTAACAAGTCACCATGACTAATCCACAGAAAGCAAAGCGTGCTTTAATATCAAGCAAACGCCAACTAACAAGAGATCTCAACCAATATGAACAGTTGTTATATGAGCCTGTAATTAATTATCGTCGGTTGAAAATACCACTGTTGCAGATTCAAACCCAATTGCATATATTGAAAGCAAATAGGAAATCTTACCAAAATCAGGTCCACGACGACGACGATGTAGTAGTTGAAGATGTGGAACCATTCCTGTCTGACCTAGCACAATATGAAGAAGAAACTCAAGGCAGGTTAGAACATTTACACAGGATAATTGAATCAGAACAAATAGCAAGTACATCAAATAAAGTAGATAATGTTATGGATGATCTGGATCTTTTTGAGAATAAATGTAAAGCCAGATTAGATCCTTTAATCAACAAGGATAAAGCTTCACCCAGTAAAGCTTCACCCACTACAGCTTCACCCAATAATATACCACCAGAAATTAAGCAGTTTTCAGACAATTTATCCACAGTCTCTGTGGTTTCTGAAAACCCAATACCTGAAGCTACTAAGTTAACATGCCTCCAAACTAGAGGTGAAGCTGAACCAGTAGTAGAAAATGTAAATGAAAATAGCGACAGCACTAATTTCCCAGTCCAGCCTCCTAGGAATAATGCTGGCAATGAGAAAACTGTCATACATCTAGTACTACAATTGCTGGATTTACCTCAACCTGATCAGACTGCTGACTCATTACAATCCTTCAGCATGGAGTTTGAGTCACTACTAAGAACATTCAGACTTAAGGTTGATATAACTACTAGTGAATGGATGACCAAAGTAGTCCTTCAACGAAAATTGTCCAGCGATATACTAGATGAATTATATGCACATCAACATAACACCATCCTGACAGTACAGGACATCACTGAAGGTTTACATTCCATCATAAGCAAACGACGAGCAAATGAGGAAGTTAAAGCCTCTTGCAAGCCTTCAGAAATAGAAAATAATAGTCAATTAAAGGGTAAAACAACCACCCCAAATAAACATCAACCAATTACTCAAACATCAAGTTGCAGAAAATCTGACAATGCAGCAGCATCCTCCAAGCCTACTGTTACTAGTTCACCCAAACCGGTAACTTCCAAACGTGCAGTAGGCTGGGGGACATGTATGTTCTGCAAAAAGAAACATTCAACATACCGTTGTGCTAATTATCCAACCAGAGACACTCGTATTGAGCGACTCCAGGAATTAGGGAGATGTTCGAGGTGTCTCAAGTCACACAACATAGACTATTGTGATACCCAATTCAACACCTGTAACAGGTGTAGAAGAGGTAGGCACCATGCAGCACTGTGCAAATATACGAAATTAACGTATTCAAGACCCAAGGTGGAAGATAGCATTCCCACCACAGTACAGTACTGCAAGGTGCAACAAACAAAGAGTGTCCAATCGGCAAAGTCTAAAGGTAATACGACTTTGCCTACTGCCCAAATTACCATCCTGAATAAGAGGGCCAAGGTCCATACCCGTGGGTTGTTTGACCAAGGATCCCAGAGAACATATATCACCAAAAAGTTGGCAGATGAATTACAATTAAGGCCTGTAGCCCAGATGTCATTCAACATCTCAGGGTTTGTAACAGATGCAGGACCTCAAGTCTACCAGGTGGTACAACCATCAGTACGCTTAGGCAGGTACGTCTGTCGAGTACAAGCCATTGTGGTGGACAAAATACCAGTAGACCTACAAGTTCAAGGTCTGAGAGCAACAGCCAAATTCCTGAGAAATAGAGGAATAAAATTGGCAGATAATATTAAGTCTGATCACCTCACCGACTTCGGTCTCCTTGTAGGGACAGACTATTGTCATCGATTCATCGGTAGCCCTACTAAATATCAGGGTATAACCATGTTAAACTCTGCAGGAGGTAAATTACTCTCAGGCCCAGTATCAAGCCTGAGGAGACCTATGCCTGCAGATAAACAATACCAGTAGAAATCTAAATTTGTCAGCTGATTATATTTCTCCAGTAGCATTATACTTAGGAGATTACAGCTGACTATAGTAACAGAGGTTGATGTTAGTATCATCATTTAAAGCTGAAGATGAGTTCATGAGGCCTCAGTGGCAAATCAGTGAACAGTAGCCTAAAACAGCTACAAGTCACTGCGACCAATGTCACTGAACCCACTGCAGTCTCAGAACCATACTTTGCTTTAATGATGAGCTATTCAATCTTCTGAATCAATTAACTAAATTAAACCCCAATAAATCTGATGACTGATTTGATACATTTATTATTTAATCAAGATGTATTCCATGGGCCTCAGTGTTTATATATCAGTGACCAGTTACCTGAAGAAACTTCAAGTTATATCTAATGTCACTGATCTCACTGCAGTCCCTGAATCATACTTGACTGTAGTACTTGATCACATTCAGTCTTCTGGGTTAAATAATATGTAATAAGGCTTGAATATTAGCCTTTCAAGAGTTGACAGGGAAATGAAATCGCATTAGACTTCTAACCCCTGCAACTCTAGTACGGGACATCCGTCCTGTACGAACAGACGCACAAATGTGTGATTAATCTAATAATTCGAAGGAGGAGTATCGGTGTTCGTCTGTTCTAAAGAGGACTTCGACCCGTGAGCAGCCCCCTGGGGAATTATGTCGGAAAAACCGACACCATTTAATATATCATACAGATAATAGCTGTATTACCAACAAGTTACCCATAGAAAACGTAACTTGTAGTGGAATTTCCGTCTAAAGAAAACGGGATATCATCACCACATACTATTATAATTCACCAGCTATTCTGCTGGGAATTATTCTTAAATACATTAGTCTTTGGACTTTACCATCATAAAAACATCTTATATAAATTAACTTAATTATCAATATTAAAGTAGAGTAAATGTGACCCTTCTATCACTTTCTGAAATCTGGACAAAGTAGGCCAGGCGTCAGAGTGGGGAAGGAGGGCAGCCATTGTTGTTATTGAGACCAGAGGCTCACACGGGAGCAAATTCGGCTCCTGTTAAATTTACTTGGACGTAGTGTTATGGAAACTAAAAGTGTACCATTATCAACACGCTGTCTACAAATTCAAGTTAAGTGTCTATCCGAAACCCATTATCTATCATTAGTGGCCATTAATGTCATTGGGTAGGGTTATCCGGTTAGATCACATGGAAGCCTCAAACTAAAGGTAATTAAGCCAGGTCTTCATGTTCCATGTACTGTTTTCTCTGATATACTTGTCATATATAGGTATCTGGCTTCACAGCTAGCGCACTTTTGACAGGTCAAGACGAGGATGCAAGATTATGTGCACCAGTTACTGGGTGATAGAAGCTACCTCAAAGAGGATAATTTGGTGTCTACACTCTAGTTATACCTGGTGGACTAACCTGCTGTACTATAAGAGAAGGAACCTCATCAATGTATGTAGCTATTACTGTAATTTGATTGGCTGCATATGTGTAATATAAACCCCCCCTAATGTGTAGAGGATCGATTTGTGAGATTAAGAGATTATTGCAGAAATACAGTCCACTTATCATTATACAAATTGCTATCGAAGTATATAAATTAACGTAAATATAAATTCATATAAATCAAATAAATATAAATCTCACAGGTCGGTTCCCACACAGGTACCCGTCACTCTCAGGTACCCGTCACTCTCAGGTACCGTCACTCTCAGGTACCGTCACTCAAGTACCGTCACTCTCAGGTACCCGTCACTCTCAGGTACCCGTCACTCTCAGGTACCCGTCACTCTCAGGTACCGTCACTCTCAGGTACCGTCACTCAAGTACCGTCACTCTCATGTACCCGTCACTCTCAGGTACCCGTCACTCTCAGGTACCGTCACTCTCAGGTACCGTCACTCTCAGGTGCCGTCACTCTCAGGTACCGTCACTCTCAGGTACCGTCACTCTCAGGTACCGTCACTCTTAGATACCGTCACTCACAGGTACCGTCACTCACAGGTGGACAGTGTCGTCACACGCGTGTGATAAACCAATCACATGTTGTCTGAAATATTTAGCAATTTAATACTTGCAAAACATATTGCAAATGTTGCAACAGAGGTAAACTTTATGCTTATATGTGAATGAACTGAATGAAAATCCAAGTTGATCTTAAATGATTTTTGTTTTCACGAGTTTACCAACAATTGAATTCAAGAGAATTGGTCGATAATAAAAATTGTCTTTAAGTTTTGGAAACATTTGTAAATTCTCATTCTTGTAAAGTTGATTCTGTTAAGTAAAATGTATAAGCGAGAATTCTTTAGTATTCTTGGAGAGTATTGACTAATAATGGTGAAGATTGGGTTGCGGTATTGGTCGTCGGTGTAGTGGTGTTGGTCGTCGGTGTAGTGGTGTTGGTCGTCGGTGTAGTGGTTGTGGTGTTGGTCGTCGGTGTAGTGGTGTTGGTCGTCGGTGTAGTGGTGTTGGTCGTCGGTGTAGTGGTTGTGGTGTTGGTCGTCGGTGTAGTGGTGTTGGTCGTCGGTGTAGTGGTTGTGGTGTTGGTCGTCGGTGTAGTGGTTGTGGTGTTGGTGTTGGTCGTCGGTGTAGTGGTTGTGGTGTTGGTGTTGGTCGTCGGTGTAGTGGTTGTGGTGTTGGTGTTGGTCGTCGGTGTAGTGGTTGTGGTGTTGGTGTTGGTCGTCGGTATAGTGGTTGTGGTGTTGGTGTTGGTGTTGGTGTGGTGGTTGTTGGTGTTGGTCGTCGGTGTGGTGGTTGTTGGTGTTGGTGTTGGTCGTCGGGGTAGTGGTTGTGGTGTTGGTGTTGGTCGTCGGTGTAGTGGTTGTGGTGTTGATGTTGGTCGTCGGTGTAGTGGTTGTGGTGTTGATGTTGGTGTGGTGGTTGTTGGTGTTGGTCGTCGGTGTGGTGGTTGTTTGTGTTGGTCGTCGGTGTGGTGGTTGTTGGTGTTGGTCATCGGTGTAGTGGTTGTTGGTGTTGGTCGTCGGTGTAGTGGTTGTGGTGTTGGTCGTCGGTGTAGTGGTTGTTGGTGTTGGTGTTGGTCGTCGGTGTAGTGGTTGTGGTGTTGGTGTTGGTCGTCGGTGTAGTGGTTGTAGTGTTGGTCGTCGGTGTAGTGGTTGTGGTGTTGATGTTGGTCGTCGGCGTAGTGGTTGTTGATGTTGGTCGTCGGTGTGGTGGTTGTGCTGTTGGTGTTGGTCATCGGTGTAGTGGTTGTTGATGTTGGTCGTCGGTGTGGTGGTTGTGCTGTTGGTGTTGGTCATCGGTGTAGTGGTTGTGGTGTTGGTCGTCGGTGTAGTGGTTGTGGTGTTGGTCGTCGGTGTAGTGGTTGTGGTGTTGGTCGTCGGTGTGGTGGTTGTGTTGGTCGTCGGTGTGGTGGTTGTGGTGTTGGTCGTCGGTGTATTGGTTGTAGTGTTGGTCGTCGGTGTAGTGGTTGTGGTGTTGATGTTGGTCGTCGGTGTGGTGGTTGTGGTGTTGGTCGTCGGTGTAGTGGTTGTGGTGTTGGTCGTCGGTGTGGTGGTTGTGATGTTGGTCGTCGGTGTAGTGGTTGTGGTGTTGGTGTTGGTCGTCGGTGTAGTGGTTGTTGGTGTTGGTCGTCGGTGTAGTGGTTGTGGTGTTGGTCGTCGGTGTGGTGGTTGTAGTGTTGGTCGTCGGTGTAGTGGTTGTGGTGTTGGTCGTCGGTGTAGTGGTTGTGGTGTTGGTCGTCGGTGTAGTGGTTGTTGGTGTTGGTCGTCGGTGTAGTGGTTGTGGTGTTGGTGTTGGTCGTCGGTGTAGTGGTTCTTGGTGTTGGTCGTCGGTGTAGTGGTTCTTCGTGTTGGTCGTCGGTGTAGTGGTTGTGGTGTTGGTCGTCGGTGTAGTGGTTGTTGGTGTTGGTCGTCGGTGTAGTGGTTGTTGGTGTTGGTCGTCGGTGTAGTGGTTGTGGTGTTGGTGTTGGTCGTCGGTGTAGTGGTTGTTGGTGTTGGTCGTCGGTGTAGTGGTTGTGGTGTTGGTCGTCGGTGTAGTGATTGTGGTGTTGGTGTTGGTCGTCGGTGTAGTGGTTGTTGGTGTTGGTCGTCGGTGTAGTGGTTGTGGTGTTGGTCGTCGGTGTAGTGGTTGTGGTGTTGGTCGTCGGTGTAGTGGTTGTGGTGTTGGTCGTCGGTGTAGTTGTTGTGGTGTTGGTCGTCGGTGTGGTGGTTGTGGTGTTGGTCGTTGGTGTGGTGGTTGTGGTGTTGGTCGTCGGTGTGGTGGTTGTGGTGTTGGTCGTCGTTGTGGTGGTTGTGGTGTTGGTGTTGGTCGTCGGTGTGGTGGTTGTGGTGTTGGTCGTCGGTGTAGTGGTTGTTGGTGTTGATGTTGGTCGTCGGTGTGGTGGTTGTGGTGTTGGTCGTCGGTGTAGTGGTTGTGTTGTTGGTCGTCGGTGTAGTGGTTGTGGTGTTGGTCGTCGGTGTAGTGGTTGTGGTGTTGGTGTTGGTCGTCGGTGTAGTGGTTGTGGTGTTGGTCGTCGGTGTAGTGGTTGTTGGTGTTGGTCGTCGGTGTAGTGGTTGTGGTGTTGGTCGTCGGTGTAGTGGTTGTGTTGTTGGTCGTCGGTGTGGTGGTTGTGGTGTTGGTCGTCGGTGTGGTGGTTGTGGTGTTGGTCGTCGGTGTGGTGGTTGTGGTGTTGGTCGTTGGTGTGGTGGTTGTGGTGTTGGTCGTCGGTGTGGTGGTTGTTGGTGTTGGTCGTCGGTGTAGTGGTTGTGATGTTGGTCGTCGGTGTAGTGGTTGTGGTGTTGGTGTTGGTCGTCGGTGTAGTGGTTGTTGGTGTTGGTCGTCGGTGTGGTGGTTGTGGTGTTGGTCGTCGGTGTGGTGGTTGTTGGTGTTGGTCGTCGGTGTAGTGGTTGTGATGTTGGTCGTCGGTGTATTGGTTGTGGTGTTGGTGTTGGTCGTCGGTGTAGTGGTTGTTGGTGTTGATCGTCGGTGTGGTGTGTGACGATAATCTCCTTCAAGAGATTGAGCCTGCTCTTCCCTCCAAAATACGTCGCTACAAATCTATATACAACTAATATGGAAGAAATATCCAACAACGACAATAACATCTCTAAGGTTTGCCAGAGAGCAAAACGTATGCAGCCAGGAACACCTGCTCCACCTCGAACCGCCAAACTCCCTGTCTTGTCACCTGCTCCTCGCTGATTGGCTGCGGGTCCAGCTGTAACTGCACTCCACCCACCATACTACTTGATGTCTGGGGCCGCCACGACCTCAGTCCTCAGAATATCCCGTGCTTTCGACAAGTTAACACGTCTCGTTGGTAGACTAAGCCCCAGGCTTACGTGTACTAAGAGAAGTGATAGCTTGAAGCCAATATTCCTGCACCTATTTACTTTGTTTGCCATACTCTTGTTATTTGCTCACTTGTCTTTACGTAACTTTTCATTTTGCCATTTGATTATTCTTATTATTTTGATTGATTTTATTTTACGAATTTGTATGTCCATTTTATTCATGTTTTGCTTTCTTTAACGTAATTAAAATTTCATTGTTAAAATTTACTTGTGTTTTGTGTGTCATCTCCTTACCTTACCACAGACGAAGTTCCAGATTTTCTATTTTTTTTTGTTTCTATGTGACGAGGCCATACCCCTAGCTTTGAACAGCCGAACACCAACGCGTTACCGTCACATATTATATGGGGGCCTGTCCTAGGAGCTTCACTCAGGTACTGGTGCCAAGTGGTAATTAATGATAAGCGTATTTAACTTTGTTAACGTAGCTTTTACTATTTTTCATATTCAATTTCATTTTTTATATGGTGCGGTGTATTGTGCATTACGAGAGTAGCATATGGTGAAGGTGAGACAACTTTGGATTACGTGGTGACTGTAGGCCTCAGTCATACTCTTAATTGGTCATCTCTTCCTCCATGTTATTACTCGTGTTTACCATCTTTGTCCCTTGGATATTTCTCATTTTTGACAGATCATCATATTGGTACCCTGGTACTGTGGTCTGCCCTGGGTCAAGTGCACCCAATCTTCTGCAATCTGACTGTAGGAGGACAAAGAGGGTCATAGTTCCTCTAGCTCGAACTTTAGTTGCTGAATTGGGACCTCAGCAGCAGTTCTCGTCACCAATTGACACCTCGCACCCCTACACGTCAGTCAGAGATGATGATACATACAACGGTAGGGAATTGGCTTACTTTTTCAGAGCACAAAAGTTCGCTAATTCTGTAAGTATCATATTAATTTCGGTAGGAAAAACTTGCTTTATGTCCTATAGAGACTCGGCAAGGTATGCCTACATCCTTGGACTACCAATTTTACTTTTGAGGCAATTAACTGTTTCATTTGTTTTCGAAACTGTTTCATTTGTTAGTAGGACTTTCTTGCCCTTATCCTCTTACATGAGTACCGGGTACAAGATTTCCTGCGCCCTTGATTTAAATTAACCATTTAACATCTTGTACTTAACTTTAATTGTTAAAGATTCCCACAGGATAGGTACCAGTTGCCACGTTGTCCTGTTTCTGACATTCACTATAACTGAATATTCGTTGTACATTTATTTGCTAATTTCACCATGTTTCGTCTCCAAGCTTTCCGTGCAGATCCAGCAGGTGAAATAGGGACTTTAAGTCGTGCCAAGAGAAGTGAATTACAAACTCTTGCACATGAGTATCAACTAGAAGTTCCCTACCAAGCCAACAAAAATGACCTACACAACCTTTTGCTGGATCATTTCTTAGAGCAAGGTAAGATAGACTCTGAAACTCATGAAACTTACTATATTGCAGATAAAACTGATTTGGCAACGATGAAACTCAAAATAGAGCTGGCCAAGATTGAACGCGAGCAGCAAAGGGAAGCCATCGAACAACAAGAACGAGCAGCTGCCATACGAAGGGAAGAACAAGAACGTGAGGCTGCCTTGAGGAAGGAAGAACACGAACGTGAAATCGCCCTCAAGGAACGTGAACTCGCCCTCCAGGAACGTGAGGTTGCAATGCTCCAGGAGCGGGAACGCGTACAGCTTGAAACAAAACGACGCGAGTTGGAGATGCAACGTGAACATGACAAGCAACAAGCGACTCTGGCTCTAGAGTGTCGTCAACGAGAATACACGTTGGAAACTTCACACCTCGCTCAACGCCAGCAAGCTACTGCCAATCTTCCCGTCAGTTTTAATATATCACATGCAAGTAAGTTAATGCCATCCTTTGTAGAAGCAGAAGTTGATGTGTTTTTCACCACCTTTGAAACCCTTGCTAATCAACTCAGTTGGCCTGTCGACCAATGGGCCACACTTCTCAGAGTCCATCTTACAGGTAGAGCTGCAGTCACACTCAGTACTCTGGCGTCTGAGAATGACTACCAGACTCTGAAACAAGCAGTGTTGGACGCCTACCTCCTCTCTACAGAAAGCTATCGAAGGAAATTCCGTGACCACCTGAAGGCAAGTACCACTACCTTCCTCGAGTTTGCTAACACAAAACGGAGATATTTTATGAAATGGCTGGAAGCAGCACATGTCTCTACTTTTACAGAACTCGTCAACCTGATGCTAGTTGAAGAATTCTTGAGGCGTGTGCCGCCTCCTGTCCGTCTCTACTTAGCAGATAAAGAAGAAACCGACTACCTGAAGTGTGCTAAGTCGGCTGACACTTACAGCCTCATCCACCGGCTGACACCCGAACCATCCTCCAATAAGACGTCGTGGTACAGTTACGAGAAAGTGAGCACCGATCAAGCTAGCTCGCAATTGTACTGCAAGTATTGTAGACTCTATGGACATACCATAGACAAGTGTGGTAAGTCTCAATACAAGGGAACCACTGACCCACAAAAACCCAAACCAACTCCTCCTAAGTCCGGTAAGCCTGTGATGAATGTTGGTGTTAATGTTAATAATCTTTCTCTTTTCAGTAACCACCTGTATACTGGAACCGTCTCTGCCAACGGTTCAAATCCGGAGGGACGTTTCAAATTGAAGATCTTGAGGGACACAGCGGCTCTTCAATCGATCATCTTGAAGTCGGCTGTGCCCAACATTGTCTACACCGGAGAAACTGTCTTCATCACTGACCTCACTGCTACCACTCCATACCCTCTCGCCAGAGTCCACCTGGATTGTCCCTACGTGAACGGAGAAGTCCAAGTCGCTGTCAGGGAAAAGCCTTTTCCCATGCCTGGAGTGCAACTTCTCCTAGGCAACGACTTGGCAGAAGACCTGCAACCGACCAACCTGATCGTCATGGACAAACCCCAGGTGTGTACCTCTGTGCCAATTAATCCTATTCTAGCGTATGTTCCAGCAGAGGTTCAAGAGAGTGATGAAGTTTCTCCTCCGGTTCTCGTGACCACCCGTGCACAAGCCGCACGTCCACAGCCAGCTGACTCTACTGCTACCGCTGTCCCTCAAGACCCTCAGAAACTACCCCCGCATCTGACCAAGTTGGAGTTCCGTAAGTTGCAGAGGGAAGATCTTACTTTAACACCATTGTTTTTCCAGGCTGAGACTCAACCCGACAGTATTCCTGGGTTCTTCCTAGAGAACGACTTGCTCTACCGCAGATATAGACCCAGTAAACTGAAGGAGGAGGACGATTGGGCCAACATCGAACAACTTGTGATTCCTACCAGCCTGCGGCCCACTATTCTACACCTGGCCCACGGAACACTCTCCCACTACGGCTTCAACAAGACTTACCATGGAATTCGTCAAGACTACTACTGGCCAGGTATGGTAAATAGCGTCAAACAGTACGTAAAACAGTGTCATGTCAGATGGCAGGCAAACCGAACATCTCCATTCCCAGAGCGCCACTGATTCCCATACAGGTGCCTGCGGAACCTTTCCACAGACTCATAATAGACTGTGTTGGTCCTTTACCTCGGACCAGTTCAGGTAACGCCTATATCTTAACCATCCTGTGTCCTACCACCAGATTTCCCATAGCAGTTCCAGTGAAGAACATCACGGCTGCTACGGTAGTAAAACATCTATTGAAGATCTTCACTCAATACGGATTTCCCAGGGAGATTCAGAGCGACTGTGGTACCAACTTCACCAGTGATCTCTTCAAAAGGACACTGGAGGAGTTCAACATCAAACAGGTATTGTCCAGCCCCTATCATCCTGCTTCACAGGGTTCTCTTGAACGTAGTCATCAGACTATCAAAGCACTCTTGAAAAAGTTTTGTAGTGAAACCTCTAAGGATTGGGATAAGCAAATCGACCTTATAATGTGTATTTACAGAAGTCTCCCCAATGAGTCCCTAGGAGTATCTCCTTATGAGATGCTCTACGGCCGTAAGTGCCGTACTCCCCTTAAGGCTTTCAAAGACTCTCTCAGAGATGCCACCTTCAGTGAGCATCAGAATGTGCACCAGTTTCTTCAAAACCTTCAACACATTCTAGAGAGAGTCCACCGTTTTGCCCATGATAATCTATTGAAAGCCCAGGAGAGGATGAAGACTCATTACGACCAGACCAGCAAAGTAAGAAAATTTAAGCCTGGAGACTTCATCCTAGCATACTTCCCTATCCCAGGTTCACCTTTACAAAACAGGTTTTCAGGACCCTACCGCGTCAAAGAGTGCAGAAATAACAACAACTACATTATAGAGACTCCAGATAGGCGGCGGAAGACCCAGCTGTGCCACGTCAACCTCCTAAAGCAATATAATGGTACTCCTCCCACTGTCCTAATTAACTATTCCACCTTCACAGAACCCTACATCCACAGTGAGACCTTCCCAGCTTCTCCTCCCGAAAGCACTGACAAGGAGTCAGCGCTTTCTAATTCCGAAATCCTTAATGATCTTCCCAAATACTTTCAGGATAATCATAGTGCACCTCTTGTCAAGATCTTCAGAGAACATCAGGAGTTGTTCCGAGATGACCCCCAAGAGTGTAATGTTACCCAGCACGACATCCAACTGCTCCCCGACACCCGGCCGATTCGTCAACCCTTCTACCGAATCAGCCCGAGCAAGAAGGAAGTCATGCGTGCTGAGGTGCAGTACCTCTTGGATCATGGACTGGCTACACCTTGTGAGTCCCCCTGGGCCTCACCTTGTATCTTGGTGCCCAAACCCCAAGGTAAGGTGCGGTTATGTACTGACTATCGAAAACTCAACAACGTAACTGTCAAGGATGCTTACCCCTTGCCTAGGATAGATGACATCCTTGACGCCATTGGTAGTGCCCAGTACTTGTCCCAAGTGGACTTGCTTAAGGGGTACTATCAAGTGTGTCTAACGGAGCGAGCTAAAGAGATATCTGCCTTCATCACTCCTTTTGGACTTTTCAGATATGAACGCCTTCCTTTCGGACTATGTAATGCCCCGGCCACCTTTCAGAGAGCTGTCAACCGTGTCATCCAGGGCTTGGATAACACATACACCTACCTGGACGATATCGTCGTAGCATCCAACACCTGGAGTGAACATCTGCTCCAGCTGCGATGTCTGTTCTCCAAGCTCCTGACAGCCGGCCTCACCATCAATCTGGGCAAGTCCACCTTCGCGAAAGGTAAAGTGCGTTATCTGGGTCATGTTATTGGGAGTGACAGCCTAGCTCCGTTAGACTCGCACACTCAAGCCATCCAACAGTATCCACAGCCTACCACCAGGAAGCAGCTCCTGCGCTTCCTTGGTCTTGCCTCCTACTACCGTTGGTTTGTGAGGAATTTCAGTACAGTCGCCACACCTCTAATTCTATTAACCAGTCCCAAGCAACGGTATAATTGGACCCTGCAGCAAACCGTTGCTTTCGAACAACTCAAATTCCTCCTCTGTTCTAATCCCATTCTCGCCTCACCAGATATCACCAAGCCTTTCGTCCTTCATGTCGACGCCAGTGGTACCAGCGTTGGTGGTGTCCTGATGCAACAACGAGGCGAGGAGGTTCTACCTGTCAGCTACTACAGCTACAAATTGAAACCACACCAGAGGAACTACAGCACTATTGAAAAGGAGCTACTATCCATCGTCCTGAACCTCCAACACTTCGCTCCGTACCTACAAGGCGCCAGGTCTACAACCATCTTCTCAGACCACAACCCTCTCCGCTTCCTACATCAAGCCCCATTCACCAACCAGCGTCTTCTACGATGAGCTCTGTATTTACAAGATTTCAACCTGGAGATCCGCTATATCAAGGGTTCTGACAACACCATAGCCGATGCCCTCTCCAGAGTTTATGAAGTAGAAGCGACTCCATCTATTACTCCACCACATAACGACGTACTTCTTCCAGAACCGCAGGCTTCGGGGGAGAGTTGTGACGATAATCTCCTTCAAGAGATTGAGCCTGCTCTTCCCTCCAAAATACGTCGCTACAAATCTATATACAACTAATATGGAAGAAATATCCAACAACGACAACATCATCTCCAAGGTTTGCCAGAGAGCAAAACGTATGCAGCCAGGAACACCTGCTCCACCTCGAACCGCCAAACTACCTGTCTTGTCGCCTGCTCCTCGCTGATTGGCTGCGGGTCCAGCTGTAACTGCACTCCACCCACCATACTACTTGATGTCTGGGGCCGCCACGACCTCAGTCCTCAGAATATCCCGTGCTTTCGACAAGTTAACACGTCTCGTTGGTAGACTAAGCCCCAGGCTTACGTGTACTAAGAGAAGTGATAGCTTCAAGCCAATATTCCTGCACCTATTTACTTTGTTTGCCATACACTTGTTATTTGCTCACTTGTCTTAACGTAACTTTTCATTTTGCCATTTGATTATTCTTATTATTTTGATTGATTTTATTATACAAATTTGTATGTCCATTTTATTCATGTTTTGCTTTCTTTAACGTAATTAAAATTTCATTGTTAAAATTTACTTATGTTTTGTGTGTCTTCTCCTTACTTTACCACAGACGAAGTTCCAGATTTTCTATTTTTTTTTTGTTTCTATGTGACGAGGCCATACCCCTAGCTTTGAACAGCCGAACACCAACGCGTTACCGTCACAGGTGGTTGTGGTGTTGGTCGTCGGTGTGGTGGTTGTGGTGTTGGTCGTCGGTGTAGTGGTTGTGGTGTTGGTGTTGGTCGTCGGTGTGGTGGTTGTGGTGTTGGTCGTCGGTGTAGTGATTGTGGTGTTGGTCGTCGGTGTAGTGGTTGTGGTGTTGGTCGTCGGTGTAGTGGTTGTGGTGTTGGTGTTGGTCGTCGGTGTAGTGGTTGTGGTGTTGGTCGTCGGTGTGGTGGTTGTGGTGTTGGTCGTCGGTGTAGTGGTTGTTGGTGTTGGTCGTCGGTGTAGTGGTTGTTGGTGTTGGTGTTGGTCGTCGGTGTAGTGGTTGTTGGTGTTGGTCGTCGGTGTAGTGGTTGTTGGTGTTGGTGTTGGTCGTCGGTGTAGTGGTTGTTGGTGTTGGTCGTCGGTGTAGTGGTTGTGGTGTTGGTCGTCGGTGTAGTGGTTGTGGTGTTGGTCGTCGGTGTAGTGGTTGTGGTGTTGGTCGTCGGTGTGGTGGTTGTGGTGTTGGTCGTCGGTGTAGTGGTTGTGGTGTTGGTCGTCGGTGTAGTGGTTGTGGTGTTGGTCGTCGGTGTAGTGGTTGTGGTGTTGGTCGTCGGTGTAGTGGTTGTTGGTGTTGGTCGTCGGTGTAGTGGTTGTGGTGTTGGTCGTCGGTGTGGTGGTTGTGGTGTTGGTCGTCGGTGTAGTGGTTGTGGTGTTGATGTTGGTCGTCGGTGTAGTGGTTGTGGTGTTGGTCGTCGGTGTGGTGGTTGTGGTGTTGGTCGTCGGTGTAGTGGTTGTGGTGTTGGTCGTCGGTGTAGTGGTTGTGGTGTTGGTGTTGGTCGTCGGTGTAGTGGTTGTGGTGTTGGTCGTCGGTGTGGTGGTTGTGGTGTTGGTCGTCGGTGTAGTGGTTGTGGTGTTGGTCGTCGGTGTAGTGGTTGTGGTGTTGGTCGTCGGTGTGGTGGTTGTGGTGTTGGTCGTCGGTGTAGTGGTTGTGGTGTTGGTCGTCGGTGTGGTGGTTGTGGTGTTGGTCGTCGGTGTGGTGGTTGTGGTGTTGGTCGTCGGTGTAGTGGTTGTTGGTGTTGGTCGTCGGTGTAGTGGTTGTTGGTGTTGGTGTTGGTCGTCGGTGTAGTGGTTGTTAGTGTTGGTCGTCGGTGTAGTGGTTGTGGTGTTGGTGTTGGTCGTCGGTGTAGTGGTTGTGGTGTTGGTCGTCGGTGTAGTGGTTGTGGTGTTGGTCGTCGGTGTGGTGGTTGTGGTGTTGGTCGTCGGTGTAGTGGTTGTGGTGTTGGTCGTCGGTGTAGTGGTTGTTGGTGTTGGTCGTCGGTGTAGTGGTTGTTGGTGTTGGTCGTCGGTGTAGTGGTTGTGGTGTTGGTCGTCGGTGTAGTGGTTGTGGTGTTGGTCGTCGGTGTAGTGGTTGTGGTGTTGGTCGTCGGTGTAGTGGTTGTGGTGTTGGTCGTCGGTGTGGTGGTTGTGGTGTTGGTCGTCGGTGTAGTGGTTGTGGTGTTGGTCGTCGGTGTAGTGGTTGTGGTGTTGGTCGTCGGTGTAGTGGTTGTGGTGTTGGTCGTCGGTGTAGTGGTTGTTGGTGTTGGTCGTCGGTGTAGTGGTTGTGGTGTTGGTCGTCGGTGTGGTGGTTGTGGTGTTGGTCGTCGGTGTAGTGGTTGTGGTGTTGATGTTGGTCGTCGGTGTAGTGGTTGTGGTGTTGGTCGTCGGTGTAGTGGTTGTGGTGTTGGTCGTCGGTGTAGTGGTTGTGGTGTTGGTCGTCGGGGTAGTGGTTGTTGGTGTTGGTCGTCGGTGTAGTGGTTGTGGTGTTGGTCGTCGGTGTGGTGGTTGTGGTGTTGGTCGTCGGTGTAGTGGTTGTGGTGTTGATGTTGGTCGTCGGTGTAATGGTTGTGGTGTTGGTCGTCGGTGTGGTGGTTGTGGTGTTGGTCGTCGGTGTAGTGGTTGTGGTGTTGGTCGTCGGTGTAGTGGTTGTGGTGTTGGTGTTGGTCGTCGGTGTAGTGGTTGTGGTGTTGGTCGTCGGTGTGGTGGTTGTGGTGTTGGTCGTCGGTGTAGTGGTTGTTGGTGTTGGTCGTCGGTGTAGTGGTTGTGGTGTTGGTCGTCGGTGTGGTGGTTGTGGTGTTGGTCGTCGGTGTAGTGGTTGTGGTGTTGGTCGTTGGTGTAGTGGTTGTTGGTGTTGGTCGTCGGTGTAGTGGTTGTTGGTGTTGGTGTTGGTCGTCGGTGTAGTGGTTGTTGGTGTTGGTCGTCGGTGTAGTGGTTGTGGTGTTGGTGTTGGTCGTCGGTGTAGTGGTTGTGGTGTTGGTCGTCGGTGTAGTGGTTGTGGTGTTGGTCGTCGGTGTAGTGGTTGTGGTGTTGGTCGTCGGTGTGGTGGTTGTGGTGTTGGTCGTCGGTGTAGTGGTTGTGGTGTTGGTCGTCGGTGTAGTGGTTGTGGTGTTGGTCGTCGGTGTAGTGGTTGTTGGTGTTGGTCGTCGGTGTAGTGGTTGTGGTGTTGGTCGTCGGTGTAGTGGTTGTGGTGTTGGTCGTCGGTGTAGTGGTTGTGGTGTTGGTCGTCGGTGTAGTGGTTGTGGTGTTGGTCGTCGGTGTGGTGGTTGTGGTGTTGGTCGTCGGTGTAGTGGTTGTTGGTGTTGGTCGTCGGTGTGGTGGTTGTGGTGTTGGTCGTCGGTGTAGTGGTTGTGGTGTTGGTCGTGCGTGTAGTGGTTGTGGTGTTGGTCGTCCGTGTAGTGGTTGTGGTGTTGGTCGTCGGTGTAGTGGTTGTTGGTGTTGGTCGTCGGTGTGGTAGTTGTGGTGTTGGTCGTCGGTGTAGTGGTTGTGGTATTGGTCGTCGGTGTAGTGGTTGTGGTGTTGGTCGTCGGTGTGGTGGTTGTGGTGTTGGTCGTCGGTGTAGTGGTTGTGGTGTTGGTCGTCGGTGTAGTGGTTGTGGTGTTGGTCATCCGTGTAGTGGTTGTTGGTGTTGGTCGTCGGTGTGGTGGTTGTGGTGTTGGTCGTCGGTGTAGTGGTTGTGGTGTTGATGTTAGTCGTCACTCTAGTGGTTGTGACACATTAATAACCACTTACCCATTAATGTCTACAGGGGGATGTGAGGTTTAACTGTTTAGTTCACGTCCGGTAGTAACTGAAGCCTTTCCCCCGTTTTCTTTTTTGGGATATTGTCATTGCATTTATATAATCTTTCCTAAACCTGCTATTGTGTGATGGAGACTGTAAATCCCTGCTACCACTATAATCTGGTCGCCCACTGTTGCTGTTCCTGGCATGTATTCTTGCCACATGAATTTCTCTGATAATTTTACTTCTTCATCCCTCCAGTGTAGCTTCAGTAAGAGAACTACACCACCTTCCTCCCCTCTGTGTATCATTATTACGTATTGTCCCAGTGGGAAGATTTCATTTCCTATGTTACGGAAATCCCCTGCTTAAGCAAGGAGATCCTGCCTATTCCTTTGCCGCCTATTCAACATCATATCTGCATACTCCAGTGTAAGAAATCATCAAGAACAACAACAATACGTGCTCAGAAGCCGTGTCTACACAGACACCACCACCACCACCACCACCCTCCCCCCTCAAGTACCCAACACACCTGGACACCTGCTGTCTGGAGACCCAGCTCCAGTCGCTGGTCAACTAGCTTAACTGCCTGTTTGAGACTGCCGGCGCCACCTACACTAGGACCCGGCCATGTATATAAGCAGCTGAGTATATAAGTATATAAGCGGCAGACCTCAGAATACTCTTAGTACTCCAAGCTGTAAGATCTACTCTCGCTCCCCAGGGTGTCGGTACACTCAAGCAACTCTTGTATAAAGTATATGTCCTACACCTTTAATTTTGCTATTAATTTAATTGTCACATGTTTATATATCTTTTGCATTGTATATTGTGTTCTTGCCAAGTATCATTGAGGAATTGTATTATTTTTTGTTAAAGTAATTTTTGTTATATTAAATATTTAAGTTTTTCATTCTTTTTAGAATTTATCCCGCAGTTCTCACACCGTAAAGAGGTCAGAAGCAGTTCTATTTACTTTGTTTTACTTTTTGTTATTTAATGTGATTGTCATTCCACCAGCCAGAATAGTCACTGCTCTTTTCTTTCACTTTTACCTCACACCTATAACACTTTGCAGACGACGAGTCACAATAATGTGGCTGGAGATATGGTGACCAAGTCACACATCAGAAGATGACGAGAACACGACGTTTCGCTCCATTTAGGACCAATATCAAGTCGATTGTGATGGGAGGGAGAGAGGGTCCCATCATTTCCTATGTCACTTTCATTAACATCAAGCTCCAATGTCACTTTCATTTCCATTATCACAATTATGCTTTTTTTCCTTTTTACTTTTTTCACGTGAGGGTATTCCCATATCCGGTAGGGGGAAAGATGGTTCGATTATCAAATCACTGATGACTGTTCCCTTATAGGGGACCTAATTAAGCTGGTCTTCCCTACAATCTCTCTCAGTGGTACTCTCAGTTGCTTCATTCAATTGTTCAGCCGTTCTAATTCCTTCTATTTCAAATCTCTGTTCTGAGATTTGCATCTTCCTGTACACTGTTTTCCCATTTTGTGGTCTCCTAGCATTTCTTGTTTGGTTTTCTTCTCTGATTCTATTTGCTGCCATTATAGATATATCCTGTCCAGTAAACACCACATGATACTGTTTCTCATCCCTAAAATATATCTTTTTCAGCCAGTATATATTTAATTGTCTTGGTTTTCGTACAATTATCTTTATTCGATTTTCGTCTCTACGAAGACTACCTAGCCTGCATATTCCATTTGCCATTGTTGCATCTTCAGCCTGAATTTTGAGTAGAATTTATTATATTTCATTTTGGTCTCACTCTCTCTCTCCTCGTTTACCCTGTGTACCCCTTTAGCTCTGATAGGTTGTAATCACCGATTAATTAGTTTCCTGCTCACTGAACCTTTTGCTGCTTCAGTACAGGTTTGATCTGGTCCATCTCCCAATATCTCGGGTACAACAACAGGAGCAACAAGGCTACTACTAGTAGGGGCACCAAGAGCTAGACCGCACTGCCCTTCAGGTAGTGATAGGTAAGTACTCTTTCTTGCACCTGCTGCCTTCACTCTCATGTTTCTCCTTATGGCACTCTGGAGGAAAACATTTGTTGTGATCATTACGTTTTGCAGTTTGGTCGTCTTCACAAAACGTTCGTCTACTGAATACTTTCTTTACCAAACGATCTCTCTCTTTTTTGTACCAGCCTAGTGTGAAAACTTTCTATATACTTTGTTCAGCCTCCCTCCATCTCTACCCCCTTTAATATCTGTCACTGTGGATCTGTTCTTTACTTTCCACTCTTCCTATCAGGAACTTCTTGTTCCTGATAGGAAGTTTCGCGACGTTTCGCTCCATTTAGGACCAATATCAAGTCGATTGTGATGGGAGGGAGAGAGGGTCCCATCATTTCCTATGTCACTTTCATTAACATCAAGCTCCAATGTCACTTTCATTTCCATTATCACAATTATGCTTTTTTTCCTTTTTACTTTTTTCACGTGAGGGTATTCCCATATCCGGTAGGGGGAAAGATGGTTCGATTATCAAATCACTGATGACTGTTCCCTTATAGGGGACCTAATTAAGCTGGTCTTCCCTACAATCTCTCTCAGTGGTACTCTCAGTTGCTTCATTCAATTGTTCAGCCGTTCTAATTCCTTCTATTTCAAATCTCTGTTCTGAGATTTGCATCTTCCTGTACACTGTTTTCCCATTTTGTGGTCTCCTAGCATTTCTTGTTTGGTTTTCTTCTCTGATTCTATTTGCTGCCATTATAGATATATCCTGTCCAGTAAACACCACATGATACTGTTTCTCATCCCTAAAATATATCTTTTTCAGCCAGTATATATTTAATTGTCTTGGTTTTCGTACAATTATCTTTATTCGATTTTCGTCTCTACGAAGACTACCTAGCCTGCATATTCCATTTGCCATTGTTGCATCTTCAGCCTGAATTTTGAGTAGAATTTATTATATTTCATTTTGGTCTCACTCTCTCTCTCCTCGTTTACCCTGTGTACCCCTTTAGCTCTGATAGGTTGTAATCACCGATTAATTAGTTTCCTGCTCACTGAACCTTTTGCTGCTTCAGTACAGGTTTGATCTGGTCCATCTCCCAATATCTCGGGTACAACAACAGGAGCAACAAGGCTACTACTAGTAGGGGCACCAAGAGCTAGACCGCACTGCCCTTCAGGTAGTGATAGGTAAGTACTCTTTCTTGCACCTGCTGCCTTCACTCTCATGTTTCTCCTTATGGCACTCTGGAGGAAAACATTTGTTGTGATCATTACGTTTTGCAGTTTGGTCGTCTTCACAAAACGTTCGTCTACTGAATACTTTCTTTACCAAACGATCTCTCTCTTTTTTGTACCAGCCTAGTGTGAAAACTTTCTATATACTTTGTTCAGCCTCCCTCCATCTCTACCCCCTTTAATATCTGTCACTGTGGATCTGTTCTTTACTTTCCACTCTTCCTATCAGGAACTTCTTGTTCTCTGATACTTAACGCTACTTCAACTTTATCCCTTTCAAGCAGTTGACTAATGCAACTTGCTGCTGCCTGTGAAGTGGCTGCTTAAATGGAAGTTTCCATCACTACACACATGGATTGTGGGCTCTTAGCATTGTTGTAAATGTGACTTCCTATTTTGAAGTTCCTTTTATTGTTATAGTTCCAACTTCCTTCTATTGTTATATTTCCAACTTTCTTCTATTATTATTTCCAACTTCCTTCTATTGTAATATTTCCAACTTCCTTCTATTGTAATATTTCCAACTTCCTTCTATTGCTATAGTTCCTTTTTTTCTTGTATTTCCAACTTCTTACGGGGTTCCTCATTGCCTGGTAGTGAGTCTGAGCTGGGCTGTCTTGGAGGCTTTCTATTTCTGACTTTCCTCCTCTCAGCTCACCTTGTAGGCTGCTTATTGCCTCCCTCGTGTCGTCCGGCTCCTTCCTGGTTTATCTCCACACTCGAGTGAACCTCTCGTTGAATGACTCAGTGTTTCCCTCCCTCGATGTATGTTCTCTTGTCCTACTTTCATGTTCGTTCCCTTTATACTGAGTTAGGTTAGAGTCAGACTGCAAGAGAGGGAGAGAGAGAGACAATGGTAGAGGGGAGGTAACTAGACGAAGAGAGCCTGCTGAGTGGGGATGTAGTGGAGTGACTGTGCGTGTGAGTATGAGGCGGGGAGGAAAGAAGGGGGGGGGGGGCGGGGAGGGAAGAAGGGGGGGGGGGGGCGGGGAGGAGGGTGGAGAACTGGGGGAAGTAATTAGAGGGTGTGAGCTGTGGAAATTATTCCACTAAAGTGGAAAATGACTACGGAAAGGGCCGGCATCTCCTGTCTATGAACTCTAATTATATATAATTTTAAGTAATAACAAAGTAGCCATATAGATATAACATTAACCCCCCCCCCCCCCATGCATCAGAGACTTGGGAAGGCGTGTTAACCTCTCCCGCTCGTACAACTAATTCAAATAAGTTTATTGAGGTATAAATACACACAAAGGGATGAGGTAGCCCAAGCTGTTCTCACCCCGTTCCACAGCTTGGGCCGCTATACCGAGCCTAGCGGCTTATGGAGGTCTGGCAGTGTGTCACTGTAATGTGGACCTATTACACACGCCTCTCCACTTATTCAATACTCAGGTAAGTTCTCCTGATATTTAATAACACGCTTCCTTATACATTACATAATTTGGTTACAGTAATGTCTCCTTCACCCCCCCCCCCCGCCTTCAGCGGCCATTTGAATTTGTTCTTGTTTCAGTGTCAATGGAAATTAAATGCCTATACATGACCCCCGGGACGGAAATGGTTAGGCACATTTCCTATCAACTAATGCCTCTGTTCACTTAGCAGTAAATAGGTACGCAGGAGCTAGTCAGCTTGTTGGGGAAATTGTATCCCGAGGAAGGGGGGGGGGGGGGTAAAAATGAACTTTGGGTGGGGTGGGGCGGTTCCTTCATTTAAGCCTAACACGTACTGCATACATAGACTGGCTACTGGCTGTTGCTTAGATACTCCCTTATCCAATGGAACCTTTTACCTTCACTTTACCTTACGTTTTACTCTGGTCTGTTGCTCCAACTTTTGTAGCAGCCTTTATGTGGTACTGTGTCAAAGGCTTTCTGACAGTCCAAGAAAATGCAGTCTGGTCAACCTTCTTTTTCTTGCCTAATTTGTGATGTTGGTGTGTCCATATTGGAAGAGAACCAGTGTTGGAGAGCCAGTGTTGGAGTGACAGTGTTGGTTTGTCCATGGTGGAGAGCCAGTGTTGGAGAGCCAGTGTTGGTGTGTCCATGTTGGAAAGTCAGTGTTGGTGTGTCCATGTTGAAGAGGCAGTGTTGGTGTGTCCATGTTGGAGAGCCAGTGTTGGAGTGACACTGTTGGTGAGTCCGTGTTGGAGAGTCAGTGTTGGAGAGTCAGTGTTGGTGAATCCGTGTTGGAGAGTCAGTGTTGTAGTGCCAGTGTTGTGTCAGTGTGCCAGTGTCAGTGTGCTAGTGTTGGTGTGTCAGTGTTGGTGTGTCAGTGTTGGTGTGTCAGTGTTGGTGTGTCAGTGTTGGTGTGTCAGTGTTGGTGTGTCAATGTTGTAGTGCCAGTGTTGGTGTGTCAGTGTTGGTGTGTCAGTGTTGTAGTGTCAGTGTTGTAGTGTCAGTGTTGGTGTGCCAGTGTTGGTGTGTCAGTCTTGTAGTGCCAGTGTTGGTGTGTCAGTGTTGGTGTGTCAGTGTTGGTGTGTCAATGATGTAGTGCCAGTGTTGGTGTGTCAGTGTTGTAGTGTCAGTGTTGGTGTGTCAGTGTTGGTGTGCTAGTGTTGTAGTGCCTGTGTTGTAGTGCCAGTATTGGTGTCGGTATTGGTGTGTCAATGATGTAGTGTCAGTGTTGTTATGTCAGTGTTGTAGTGCCAATGTTGGGTAGTGAGCAACAATTCCACAACTCAGGAGTGAGCAGAAGGCGTGCAGCAAGGACTGGCCCCACCATTAACAAGGTCACCGCCCCCCCCCCACCGTTGTTATGGTCGCCACAACCCGGTTACACCATTACCATAACTGTGTTAGTCCGGCCATAACGCCACCAGACCGTCTTTATGTCTTCTCTTGATCTTTTTAGGACCTCCTTAGGTGCTTCATTGTTTACCCTCGAGTCTCTTACTCAACGGCACAATGATCTCTTAAAGTGCTCAGTTAATGCAATATTTGTAGCATTAATGTTACACACACACACACACACACAGAACAACCCAACAGCCAACAAAACAACAACAGAAAAACCCATGGTTCAACCAGGAAGGCAAGGTAGCAAAGCAACTGAGTAAAAGAACATGGAGAAACTACAGAAATAACAGAATACCAGAGAGCAGGGAGAGATACCAGAGGGCCAGAAATGAGTACCTCAGAGTGAGGAGGGAAGCAGAGAGACAGTTTGAAAATGACATCACGAGTAAAGCCAAGACCCAACTAAAGCTGCTCCACAGCCACATCAGGAGGAAAACAGCAGTGAAGGAACAAGTGATAATGCTGCGAAAAGGGGAGAACAGATACACAGAGAATGACAAGCAGGTGTGTGAAGAACTCAACAAGAGATTCCAGGAGGTCTTCACAATAGAACAAGGAGAAGCCCCTGCACTAAATGAGGAGGCGGCACACCAAGCAACCTTGGAGGAATTTGACCTCACCAGTGATGAGGTCAAAAGGTGTCTGCTGGAGCTGGATGTGACAAAGGCTGTTGGGCCTGACAGAATCTCACCATGGATACTAAAGGAAGGTGCAGAAGCACTAAGTGTGTCACTCTATAGTGTATAACAGGTCACTGGAAACAGGAGACTTACCAGAAAGTTGGAAGACAGCTAACGGGGTCCCCAATATACAAGAAGGGTGACACGCAAGAGGCACTGAACTGCAGACCAGTTTCCTTAACTTGTATACCATGCAAGATGATGGAGAAAATCGTGAGGAAAAGGCTCGTGGAGCATCTGGAGGGAAATAACTTTGTAACGCACCACCAACATGGGTTCAGGGATGGCAAATCGTGCCTCACAGGTTTAATAGAATTTTATGACCAGGCAACAAAAATTAGGCAGGAGATAGAAGGGTGGGCCGATTGCATTTTCCTCGACTGTAAGAAAGCCTTTGACACAGTACCCCATAAAAGGCTATTAAAAAAGTTGGAGCAACAGGCAGGAGTAAAAGGGAAGGTGCTCCAGTGGATAAGGGAGTACTTAAGCAACAGGAAACAGCGAGTAACGGTGAGGGGGAAGACATCAGAGTGGCGAGATGTCACCAGCGGAGTCCCACAGGGCTCAGTACTTGGACCCATCCTGTTTCTAATATATGTAAACGATCTTCCGGAGGGTATAGACTCATTCCTCTCAATGTTTGCTGATGATGCAAAAATTATGAGAAGAATCAAGACGGATGAAGATAGACAGAGACTACAGGATGACCTGAATAAACTGGAGGAATGGTCTAGAAAATGGCTGCTAAAGTTCAACTCAGGAAAGTGTAAGGTGATGAAATTAAGCGAAGAGAGCAGGAGGCTTAACACAAGGTATCATCTGGGATGTAAAATCCTGCAAGAGTCAAATTGAGAGAAAGATTTGGGGGTTGATATCACACCGAACCTGTCCCCAGAAGCCCACATCAAAAGAATATCATCAGCGGCATATGCTTGACTGGCCAACATAAGAACTGCCTTTAGAAACTTGTGTAAGGAATCTTTCAGAACCCTGCATACCACTTATGTAAGACCAATCCTGGAGTATGCAGCTCCAGCCTGGAGTCCATAACTAGTTTAACACAAGACAAAGTTAGAGAAGATTCAGCGGTAGGGAGCCGGTCGGCCGAGCGGACAGCACGCTGGACTTGTGATCCTGTGGTCCTGGGTTCGATCCCAGGCACCGGCAAGAAACAATGTGCAGAGTTTCTTTCACCCTATGCCCCTGTTACCTAGCAGTAAATAGGTACCTGGGTGTTAGTCAGCTGTCACAGGCTGCTTCCTGGGGGTGAAGGCCTGGTCGAGAACCGGGCCGCGGGGACACTAAAAGCCCCGAAATCATCTCAAGATAACCTCAAGAAGATATGTCACCTGGTTCGTCCCGGAACTGAGAGGTATTAGCTACGAGGAAAGGCTAAAAAAGCTGAACCTCACATCCCTGGAAAACAGAGTAAGAGGAGACATTTTAACCACCTACAAAATTCTCAGGGGAATTGACAGGGTGGACGAAGACGAACTCTTCAGCACGGGTGGGACACGAACAAGAGGACACAGGTGGAAACTTAGTACCCAGATGAGCCACAGAGACGTTAGAAATTTTTTTTTCAGTGTCAGAGTAGTTAATAAATGGAATGCACTAGGAAGTGATGTGGTGGAGGCTAACTCCATACACAGTTTCATATGTAGATATGATTGAGAACAGTAGGCTCAGGAATCTGTACACCAGTTGATTGACAGTTGAGAGGCGGGACCAAAGAGCCAAAGCTCAACCCCCAACAACAAGAAGTACCAAAAACATCTCCCACAACAATAAGAACTACCAAAAACATCTCCCACAACAACAAGAACTACCAAAAACATCTCCATCAACAACAAGAACTACCAAAAACATCTCCCACATCAACAAGAACTACCAAAAACATCTCCCACAACAACAAGAACTACCAAAAACATCTACAACAACAAGAACTACCAAAAACATCTACAACAACAAGAACTACCAAAAACATCTCCCACATCAACAAGAACTACCAAAAACATCTCCCACATCAACAAGAACTACCAAAAACATCTCCCACATCAACAAGAACTACCAAAAACATCTCCCACAACAACAAGAACTACCAAAAACATCTCCCACAACAACAAGAACTACCAAAAACATCTACAACATCAACAAGAACTACCAAAAACATCTCCCACAACAACAAGAACTACCAAAAACATCTACAACAACAAGAACTACCAAAAACATCTCCCACAACAACAAGAACTACCAAAAACATCTCCCACAACAACAAGAACTACCAAAAACATCTACAACATCAACAAGAACTACCAAAAACATCTCCCACAACAACAAGAACTACCAAAAACATCTACAACAACAAGAACTACCAAAAACATCTCCCACAACAACAAGAACTACCAAAAACATCTCCCACAACAACAAGAACTACCAAAAACATCTCCCACAACAACAAGAACTACCAAAAACATCTCCCACAACAACAAGAACTACCAAAAACATCTCCCACAACAACAAGAACTACCAAAAACATCTCCCACAACAACAAGAACTACCAAAAACATCTCCCACAACAACAAGAACTACCAAAAACATCTCCCACAACAACAAGAACTACCAAAAACATCTCCCACAACAACAAGAACTACCAAAAACATCTCCCACAACAACAAGAACTACCAAAAACATCTCCCACAACAACAAGAACTACCAAAAACATCTCCCACAACAACAAGAACTACCAAAAACATCTCCCACAACAACAAGAACTACCAAAAACATCTCCCACAACAACAAGAACTACCAAAAACATCTCCCACATCAACAAGAACTACCAAAAACATCTCCCACAACAACAAGAACTACCAAAAACATCTCCCACAACAACAAGAACTACCAAAAACATTTCCCACAACAACAAGAACTACCAAAAACATCTCCCACAACCACAAGAACTACCAAAAACATCTCCATCAACAAGAACTACCAATATAGTGCTCGCAACAAAGCAATACCATTTTCCAGATGGGTTTCAGGGAGAGGAGTTAGGATGATTCACAGAGGCAATACTACAATGGTTGTGTGAGAGTCGCCAGGAACTTCACCTTCAGTTAAGTAAATTCCCTCCAGTTTGTATCTGCCATCACGAAACAATTTTAGGTTGGAAGGCATTATGCCTCCCTCCTGGGGCTGCTTGCTCTCTCCCCTTGCCCAGGGAAGGTGGGGGGAAGACGTCTTGTGGAGGGGGGCTGCCTCATACCTTCATTCTCAGCATTATTTTCACGCATTGTCTACTGATGCATTATCTGCTTTTGCCATGTCTACTGATGTTATATCTACTCATGTATTATATATTAAATCTTCTCTCCGCGTGGTAGATGTGCAACTATATTTGGGAAGGGATAAATTATATGCATTCAATAATTATCGCCAATAGATTTGGTGTTTATTGTGCAATTATACAACGTAATTGGCAACTCTTTGTAAATAAAACTAAGCTATATACCAAGCTGGCGGACATAACTGTGATCCTCAAGGAGTTGTTGTCAATGACAGTCATCGTAATGATCACCTCCAGTTGTGATTTTTATGACAGAGGGCTCACTAACGCAAAGATCCAACCACTTGGGCTGGACGGTCTCGCTTCATGCAGGTCGGCGTTCAATCCCCGACCGTCCAAGTGGTTGGGCACCATTCTTTCCCCCCCCCCCCCCGTCCCATCCCAAATTCTTATGCTGACCCCTTCCCACTGCTATATTGTCCTATGGGCTTGGTGCTTTCCCCTGTAATTCCCTGTCTTCCCTCACTGGAGCAAAGATCAGCAAGACGGTGTTCGGACACGAGTAGATAAGCTTCTTTTCCAGGCATTGAGCTGGAATAACACTGGACTCCGAGGAACATGTAAACCAATCGATAAGAGAAGTGGAATATTTCTCTCCTATACACTTCGTGACAGGAGTGCTTTTACTGCTGGAAACTTCAGGAAAATATACACGAGACCAATTGTTGGCTGGAGTGAAAGGTGTTCCCGTAGGAGCGGCCCGGCGGGGCCTCAGAACAGCAGTTGGATGACTCTCTTCAACACACAGCTCATGTAACATAGATCTCATTACGACCGGGTTTAAGTGCTTTAACAATCCGTCTGTTTGTGACAGTTGCTTCCTAAATGAAGCCAATATGCAGTTCCGAGTAACGTGTCTCTCCCAGCTCACGGGTTGTAATACCCTGAAGACCTTCTAGACTGTAAGTTGCGTTTTATGTCACGCTGATATTTCTGGCAACGTTTGAGCTGCAAGTGATACATGAATACCTACAAATAAGAGCTTAATTAAGCTGTTTCATGAATGAGTGACTTAATTTCTAAAAAAACATCACTCGTTTGTGAAGTATATATTGGAGTGTACTACTGGACACCAGACAATCCTGGGCGAGATGAAGTACTTTGATATGTTACAGGACCAGAGACTTACATGTGCAATGCCCAGAATGATGGACCAGAGACTTACATGGGCAATGCACAGAATGATGGACCAGAGACTTACATGGGCAATGCCCAGAATGATGGACCAGAGACTTACATGGGCAATGCACAGAATGATGGACCAGAGACTTACATGGGCAATGCACAGAATGATGGACCAGAGACTTACATGGGCAATGCACAGAATGATGGACCAGAGACTTACATGGGTAATGCCCAGAATGATGGACCAGAGACTTACATGGACAATGCACAGAATGATGGACCAGAGACTTACATGGACAATGCACAGAATGATGGACCAGAGACTTACATGGACAATGCACAGAATGATGGACCAGAGACTTACATGGGTAATGCACAGAATGATGGACCAGAGACATGGGTAATGCACAGAATGATGGACCAGATACTTACATGGGCAATGCACAGAATGATGGACCAAAGACTTACATGGGTAATGCACAGAATGATGGACCAAAGACTTACATGGGTAATGCACAGAATGATGGACCAAAGACTTACATGGGTAATGCACAGAATGATAGACCAGAGACTTACATGGGTAATGCACAGAATGATAGACCAGAGACTTACATGGGTAATGCACAGAATGATGGACCAGATACTTACATGGGTAATGCACAGAATGATGGACCAGAGACATGGGTAATGCACAGAATGATGGACCAGAGACATGGATAATGCACAGAATGATGGACCAGATACTTACATGGGTAATGCACAGAATGATGGACCAGAGACTTACATGGTCAGGGCACAGAATGATGGACCAAAGACTTACATGGGTAATGCACAGGATGATGAACCAGATACTTACATGGGTAATGCACAGAATGATGGACCAGAGACTTACATGGGTAATGCACAGGATGATGGACCAGATACTTACATGGGTAATGCACAGGATGATGGACCAGATACTTACATGGGTAATGCACAGGATGATGGACCAGAGACTTACATGGTCAGTGCACAGTATGGTGGACCAGAGACTTACATTGGTCGTGCATAATAGGGTGATACTGTACTACATAGGAGACTTAGATGGTGTTATGTAGGCACAGTTACCCTACATAACCCTCAGGTACCCTACATAATCCTACATAACCCTCAGGTACCCTGCATAACCATCAGGTACCCTACATAATCCTACATAACCCTCAGGTACCCTGCATAACCATCAGGTACCCTACATAATCCTACATAACCATCAGGTACTCTACATAACCCTCAGGTACCCTACATAACCCTCAGGTACCCTACATAACCCTATATAACCCTCAGGTACCCTACATAACCCTACATAACCCTCAGGTACCCTAGATAACCCTCAGGTAGCCTACGTAACCCTCAGGTACCCTACATAACCCTCAGGTACCCTACATAACCCTCAGGTACCCTATATAACCCTCAGGTACCCTACATAACCCTCAGGTACCCCACATAACCCTCAGGTACCCTACATAACCCTCAGGTACCCTACATAACCCTCAGGTACCCCACATAACCCTCAGGTACCCTACATAACCCTCAGGTACCCTACATAACCTTCAGGTACCCTACATAACCCTCAGGTACACTTCATAACCCTCAGGTACCCTACATAACCCTCAGGTACCCTACATAACCTTCAGGTACCCTACATAACCCTCAGGTACACTTCATAACCCTCAGGTACCCTACATAACCCTCAGGTACCCCACATAACCCTCAGGTACCCTACATAACCCTCAGGTACCCTACATAACCCTCAGGTACCCTTCATAACCCTCAGGTACCCTACATAACCCTCAGGTACCTTACATAACCCTCAGGTACCCTACATAACCCTCAGGTACCTTACATAACCCTCAGGTACCCTACATAACCCTCAGGTACCCTACATAACCCTCAGGTACCTTACATAACCCTCAGGTACCCTACATAACCCTACATAACCCTCAGGTACCCTACATAACCCTCAGGTACCTTACATAACCCTCAGGTACCTTACATAACCCTCAGGTACCCTACATAACCCTCAGGTACCCTACATAACCCTCAGGTACCCTACATAACCCTCAGGTACCCTACATAACCCTCAGGTACCTTACATAACCCTCAGGTACCCTACATAACCCTCAGGTACCTTACATAACCCTCAGGTACCCTACATAACCCGCAGGTACCCTACATAACCCTACATAACCCTCAGGTACCCTACATAACCCTCAGGTACCCTACATAACCCTACATAACCCTCAGGTACCCTACATAACCCTCAGGTACCCTACATAACCCTCAGGTACCTTACATAACCCTCAGGTACCTTACATAACCCTCAGGTACCCTACATAACCCTACATAACCCTCAGGTACCCCACATAACCCTCAGGTACCTTACATAACCCTCAGGTACCCTACATAACCCTCAGGTACCTTACATAACCCTCAGGTACCCTACATAACCCTACATAACCCTCAGGTACCCTACATAACCCTCAGGTACCTTACATAACCCTCAGGTACCCTACATAACCCTCAGGTACCTTACATAACCCTCAGGTACCCTACATAACCCTACATAACCCTCAGGTACCCTACATAACCCTCAGGTACCCTACATAACCCTCAGGTACCCCACATAACCCTCAGGTACCTTACATAACCCTCAGGTACCCTACATAACCCTCAGGTACCCTACATAACCCTACATAACCCTCAGGTACCCTACATAACCCTCAGGTACCTTACATAACCCTCAGGTACCCTACATAACCCTCAGGTACCTTACATAACCCTCAGGTACCCTACATAACCCTCAGGTACCTTACATAACCCTCAGGTACCTTACATAACCCTCAGGTACCCTACATAACCCTACATAACCCTCAAGTACCCCACATAACCCTCAGGTACCTTACATAACCCTCAGGTACCTTACATAACCCTCAGGTACCTTACATAACCCTCAGGTACCCTACATAACCCTCAGGTACCCTACATAACCCTCAGGTACCTTACATAACCCTCAGGTACCCTACATAACCCTCAGGTACCTTACATAACCCTCAGGTACCCTACATAACCCTACATAACCCTCAGGTACCCTACATAACCCTACATAACCCTCAGGTACCCTACATAACCCTCAGGTACCCTACATAACCTTCAGTTACCCTACATAACCCTCAGGTACCCTTCATAACCCTCAGTTACCCTACATGACCCTCAGGTACCCTACATAACCTTCAGTTACCCTACATAACCCTCAGGTACCCTACATAACCCTCAGGTACCCTTCATAACCCTCAGGTACCCTACATAACCCTCAGGTACCCTACATAACCCTACATAACCCTCAGGTACCCTACATAACCCTCAGGTACCCTTCATAACCCTCAGGTACCCTACATAACCCTCAGGTACCCTACATAACCCTACATAACCCTCAGGTACCCTACATAACCCTCAGGTACCTTACATAACCCTCAGGTACCCTACATAACCCTACATAACCCTCAGGTACCCTACATAACCCTCAGGTACCCTACATAACCCTCAGGTACCCTACATAACCCTCAGGTACCCTACATAACCCTACATAACCCTCAGGTACCCTACATAACCCTACATAACCCTCAGGTACCCTACATAACCCTCAGGTACCCTACATAACCCTCAGGTACCCTACATAACCCTCAGGTACCCTACATAACCCTACATAACCCTCAGGTACCCTACATAACCCTCAGGTACCCTACATAACCCTCAGGTACCCTACATAACCTTCAGTTACCCTACATAACCCTCAGGTACCCTACATAACCCTCAGGTACCCTACATAACCCTACATAACCCTCAGGTACCCTACATAACCCTCAGGTACCCTACATAACCTTCAGGTACTCTACATAACCTTCAGTTACCCTACATAACCCTCAGGTACCCTACATAACCCTCAGGTACCCTACATAACCCTCAGGTACCCTACATAACCTTCAGTTACCCTACATAACCCTCAGGTACCCTACATAACCCTCAGGTACCCTACATAACCTTCAGTTACCCTACATAACCCTCAGGTACCCTACATAACCCTCAGGTACCCTACATAACCCTCAGGTACCTTACATAACCCTCAGGTACCCTACATAACCCTCAGGTACCCTACATAACCCTCAGGTACCCTACATAACCCTACATAACCCTCAGGTACCCTACATAACCCTACATAACCCTCAGGTACCCTACATAACCCTCAGGTACCCTACATAACCCTCAGGTACCCTACATAACCTTCAGTTACCCTACATAACCCTCAGGTACCCTACATAACCCTCAGGTACCCTACATAACCCTCAGGTACCTTACATAACCCTCAGGTACCCTACATAACCCTCAGTTACCCTACATAACCCTCAGGTACCCTACATAACCCTACATAACCCTCAGGTACCCTACATAACCTTCAGTTACCCTACATAACCCTCAGGTACCCTACATAACCCTCAGGTACCTTACATAACCTTCAGTTACCCTACATAACCCTCAGGTACCCTACATAACCTTCAGTTACCCTACATAACCCTCAGGTACCCTACATAACCCTCAGGTACCATCAGCCTGAAACCAACATAACGATACATACCTCAGTATTGTTACCTTTGAGGTTGGTCTACCAGTGACTACTCTTCTGAAGCGAGACACAAAATGTACAAGAACAATGTTAACAAAGTACCCAAAGACGCAGACAGTCATTACTCCATACAGACAAAATAGGACGAGTCTCTGAATACATTAAACCAGCTTCAATAATAATTAATGAAGTTCTCAAAAAGTAACCAGATGCAACCTGTGGCAAATCATTCACGATTGATTCCCCTTGTACTCATGAATCACAAATAATTTTTTCAATAAGTAAGAATTACTTTCTAAGCAGAAGTACAAAAAGTAAGTAATTCTTACAAATGAAACTGTTGGAGTTCCAAGGGAAGCATAAACACCTCCAAAGGATACCCCGATTAACCAGACTGTGATCCATGTCAGGCTGCGAGCAGCCGCCTCCAACAACCTGGTTGACCAGTCCAGCAACCAGGAAGTCTGGTCGAGGACCGGGCCGTGGGGACACTAAATCCCCTAATCATGGCAAGGTAAGGCAAGGTAAGACAAGGTAAGGTAAAGCTAGGTAAGACTAGGTAAGGCAAGGTAAGACAAGGTAGGCAAGGTAAGGGAAGGTAAGACTAGGAAAGCTTAGGTAAGGCTTGGTAAGGTATCCTCTCTAGTAACCAAGCTGTGAGGGCGTGAGACACCCTAGTTATCTATTATAGAGTAGATAACTCTACATAAAGACCTAACTCACTAACCACGAGGATTTCCTACACTTCTACACCATTTGGGTGGAGCTTGTCCATAAAGGTGCGTCGCTCGGCCAGTTTACTGAAGGCCAACTGTGCTACAGTATGGTGTGTTCTGACCAAGGTGTTGAGTCACTAACTACACGCATGTTGAATGGTAGCGGCCGGGTTAGTGCCCTGGGGTAGGAAACGATTGGACACAAATACATCACATATCCCCTCCCCTCAACTTCACATCTGATACATGGCTATTGTTAACCAATATATGTATCATGTTCCATGGAAAACTAGTAAGTTAAACTTCAGAGATAAAAATAATTATTTAAAATAAAACCAAAAAATACACCTTGGGTTTTCCCCCCATGAAGTTGCCAGACAAAAATAGCAGTTTCTCTTGGTCCTTCAGCAAGTGCGGCTCCCTCCTGAGGCTCGCTTGTTTACCTTGCATTATGGCTGCGTCAGCCACACTAATACCTGGCTCAGGTGGGGAGGACACCACTGTGTCACTTAATACCTCCCAAACACTCGGAAAATCCTTTGGTTATGTATTTTCTTTATTAATGCAGCAAGTGTTAGAGTATTGTATTATTGGGGAATAAAGTTCTCCTTCAGAATGAGCTTATACACCTTAACTGCTCAAGATATTCTCCTCAACTCTTGAACTCAGCGAAAGTTGCGAATATTACCTCCACTGGTGTAGTACTGGACGACCCCAGGTCTGACTGCCACCTACAGGCACGACCCCAGGTCTGACGGCCACCTACTGGCACGACCCAAGGTCTGACGGCCACCTACAGGCACGACCCCAGGTCTGACGGCCACCTACATTCACGACCCCAGGTCTGACAGGCACCTACAGGCACGACCCCAGGTCTGACGGCCACCTACAGGCACGACCCAAGGTCTGACGGCCACCTACAGGCACGACCCCAGGTCTGACGGCCACCTACAGGCACGACCCCAGGTCTGACGGCCACTTACAGGCACGACCCCAGGTCTGACGGCCACTTACAGGCACGACCCCAGGTCTGACGGCCACCTACAGGCACGACCCCAGGTCTAACTGCCACCTACAGGCACGACCCCAGGTCTAACTGCCACCTACAGGCACGACCCAACGTCTGACGGCCACCTACAGGCACGACCCAAGGTCTTAAGGCCACCTACAGGCACGGCCCAAGGTCTTAAGGCCACCTACAGGCACGACCCAAGGTCTTAGGGCCACCTACAGGCACGACCCAAGGTCTGACTGCCACTTACAGGCACGACCCCAGGTTTGACGGCCAACAACAGGCACGACCCCAGGTCTGACTGCCACCTACAGACACGACCCAACGTCTGACTGCCACCTACAGGCACGACCCAAGGTCTGACTGCCATCTACAGACACGACCCAACGTCTGACTGCCACCTACAGGCACGACCCAAGGTCTGACGGCCAACTACAGGCACGACCCCAGGTCTGACTGCCACCTACAGACACGACCCAACGTCTGACTGCCACCTACAGGCACGACCCAACGTCTGACTGCCACCTACAGGCACGACCCAAGGTCTTACGGCCACCTACAGGCACGACCCAAGGTCTTAGGGCCACCTACAGACACGACCCAAGGTCTTAGGGCCACCTACAGACACGACCCAAGGTCTTAGGGCCACCTACAGGCACGACCCAAGGTCTTAGGGCCACCTACAGGCACGACCCAAGGTCTTAGGATCACCTACAGGCACTACCCAAGGTCTTAGGGCCACCTACAGACACGACCCAAGATCTTAGGATCACCTAGAGGCACGACCCAAGGTCTTAGGATCACCTAGAGGCACTACCCAAGGTCTTAGGGCCACCTACAGGTACGACCCAAGGTCTTAGGACCACCTACCGGCACGACCCAAGGTCTTAGGATCACCTACAGGCACTACCCAAGGTCTTAGGGCCACCTACAGGCACGACCCAAGGTCTTAGGATCACCTACAGGCACTACCCAAGGTCTTAGGGCCACCTACAGGCACGACCCAAGGTCTTAGGGCCAGCTATAAGCACGACCCAAAGAAAAATTATAAGGAGACTGATAAGTAACTAAACCAAATATAATAAAGAAAAACTTAGAAAAAGTCTGTAAGAACGTTATATCTTGATAAAGAGGATGCACGCATACGTCTCAGAGTCAATTATCGTTATATTAATGTACAATGATAACGTTGACATTGGGGGTGAAGGCACTCACAGGCACATCACAGCAACGAGTGCCTCAAGAACCTAGTGGAAGATGCTTTAACATATTATGGAATGAAAATGGAGCAAGTTCTTTGCTCCTTTTTGTATCACTTGATAAGAAGAAATGTTTCAAGTATGTTGAGCACAATTGAGAAAGTGAGTAAAGTCTAGACCTTCCAAGACTTAAACTGTCACAAAGAAGCTACAATCTGAGGATTTAACACCTGGTCAATTTTTGATGGAGTGGAAGAGGTTGATTTATAGGCTGAACAAAAGTGGACTAATTGCTGATAGTATTAGATCTTCAATGGAGTAATGAGAAGGTCTCTTGCTGGATAATCAAATACTCTTATCAGCTATTTACATTGATCCATTGATCCGTATTTTACTGAGTAATGACCAACTTTCTGCAGGAAAATGGCACTGTGAAGTAGCAGTTCGTATCTACTCGTTCCAAACACCACTTGCAACTCCTGCAACACCTGCAACACCTGCACCTCCTGCAACACCTGCACCACCTGCACCACCTGCAACTCCTGCAAGTCCTGCACCACCTGCACCACCTGCACCACCTGCAACTCCTACAACACCTGCAACACCTGCAACACCTGCACCACCTGCAACACCTGCAACTCCTGCAACACCTGCACCACCTGCACCACCTGCAACTCCTGCAACACCTGCACCACCTGCACCACCTGCAACACCTGCAACTCTTGCAACACCTGCAACACCCGCAACACCTGCACCACCTGCAACACCTGCAACTCCTGCAACACCTGCACCACCTGCAACACCTGCACCACCTGCACCACCTGCAACTCCTGCAACACCTGCAACTCCTGCAACACCTGCAACACCTGCAACACCTGAACAACTAGATGAAGCTAGAAGCATTGCTAAATCAGTATTATCCGATTCAAATTCAAATGAAGATTTAGATTTTGAAGCGAACTTGGACCAAATGTAGTGTTCAGAATCAAAGTCCAGCCGCATGGGAAGACCAGTCAGTTCCCTAATAAAGGTTATCTAGGAAGCGTTTTTGAAAGGATTTAAAGAAGGGGAAAAGTATGTCTGCTAATCTGCAATGACTTTAGAAGAAGCCATCCATGGTTATCCAGAGGTTATCCAGAAGTTGTCCACAGGTTATCCAGAGGTTATCCAGAGGTTGTCCAGAGGTTATCCAGAGGTTGTCCAGAGGTTATCCAGAGGTTATCCAGAGGTTATCCAGAGATTATCCAGAGGTTATCCAGAGGTTATCCAGAGGTTGTCCACAGGTTATCCAGAGGTTATCCAGAGGTTGTCCAGAGGTTATCCAGAGGTTATCCAGAGGTTATCCAGAGGTTATCCAGAGATTATCCAGAGGTTATCCAGAGGTTATCCAGGGGTTGTCCAGAGGTTATCCAGAGGTTGTCCAGAGGTTATCCAGAGGTTATCCAGAGGTTGTCCACAGGTTGTCCAGAGGTTATCCAGAGGTTATCCAGAGGTTATCCAGGGGTTATCAGGGTAATTGCAGCAGGAACTCTGACAGCAACGACACACACCCAAGTCAGTGCTCTTAGACTGCTTTCGGACCTGAAAATAGTCCTTTATTTTAATTTAAATAGTCAATCAGATTAATCATTTCCATGCCGGGGGATCAATACGGGAGGATCAATACAAGAAGATCAATATGGGAGGATCAATACGGAAGGATCAATACGGGAGGATCTATAGGGGAGGATCAATACGGGAGGATCTATAGGGGAGGATCAATACGGAAGGATCAATACGGGAGGATCAATACGGCAGGGTCTATACGGGAGGATCAATACGGGAGGATAAATACGGGAGGGTCTATACGGGAGGATCAATACGGGAGGATCAATACGGGAGGATCAATACGGGAGGATCAATACGGGAGGATCAATACGGGAGGATCAATACGGGAGGATCAATACGGGAGGATCAATACGGGAGGATCTATACGGGAGGATCTATACGGGAGGATCTATACGGGAGGATCAATACGGGAGGATCAATACGGGAGGATCAATACGGGAGGATCAATACGGGAGGGTCTATACGGGAGGATCAATATGGGAGGATCAATACGGGAGGATCAATACGGGAGGGTCTATACGGGAGGATCAATACGGGAGGATCTATACGGGAGGGTCTATACGGGAGGATCAATACGGGAGGATCAATACGGGAGGATCTATACGGGAGGATCTATAGGGGAGGATCAATACGGGAGGATCTATAGGGAGGATCAATACGGGAGGATCAATACGGGAGGGTCTATACGGGAGGATCAATAAGGGAGGGTCTATAGGGGAGGATCAATACGGGAGGATCTATACGGGAGGATCAATACGGGAGGATCTATAGGGGAGGATCAATACGGGAGGATCAATACGGGAGGGTCTATACAGGAGGATCAATACGGGAGGATCAATACGGGAGGATCTATACGGGAGGATCAATACGGGAGGATCAATACGGGAGGATCAATACGGGAGGATCTATACGGGAGGATCAATACGGGAGGATCAATACGGGAGGGTCTATACGGGAGGATCAATACGGGATGATCTATACGGGAGGATCAATACGGGAGGATCAATACGGGAGGATCAATACGGGAGGGTCTATACAGGAGGATCAATACGGGAGGATCTATACGGGAGGATCTATACGGGAGGATCAATACGGGAGGATCTATACGGGAGGATCAATACGGGAGGATCAATACGGGAGGATCTATACGGGAGGATCAATACGGGAGGATCAATACGGGAGGATCTATACGGGAGGATCTATAGGGGAGGATCAATACGGGAGGATCAATACGGGAGGATCAATACGGGAGGATCAATACGGGAGGATCAATATGGGAGGATCAATACGGGAGGATCAATACGGGAGGATCTATAGGGGAGGATCAATACGGGAGGATCAATAAGGGAGGATCAATACGGGAGGATCAATACGGGAGGATCTATACGGGAGGATCAATACGGGAGGATCAATACGGGAGGATCAATACGGGAGGATCAATACGGGAGGATCTATACGGGAGGATCAATACGGGAGGATCAATACGGGAGGATCAATACGGGAGGATCTATACGGGAGGATCAATACGGGAGGATCAATACGGGAGGGTCTATACGGGAGGATCAATACGGGAGGATCTATACGGGAGGATCAATACGGGAGGATCAATACGGGAGGGTCTATACGGGGGGATCAATACGGGAGGATCTATACGGGAGGATCAATACGGGAGGATCAATACGGGAGGATCAATACGGGAGGATCTATAGGGGAGGATCTATACGGGAGGATCAATACGGGAGGATCAATACTGCAGGGTCTATACGGGAGGATCAATACGGGAGGATCAATACGGGAGGATCAATACGGGAGGGTCTATACGGGAGGATCAATACGGGAGGATCTATACGGGAGGATCAATACAGGAGGATCTATAGGGGAGGATCTATACGGGAGGATCAATACGGGAGGATCTATACGGGAGGATCTATACGGGAGGATCAATACGGGAGGATCAATACGGGAGGATCAATACGGGAGGGTCTATACGGGAGGATCAATACGGGAGGATCTATACGGGAGGATCAATACGGGAGGATCTATAGGGGAGGATCTATACGGGAGGATCAATACGGGAGGATCTATAGGGGAGGATCAATACGGGAGGATCTATAGGGGAGGATCAATACGGGAGGATCAATACGGGAGGATCAATACGGGAGGGTCTATACGGGAGGATCAATACGGGAGGATCAATACGGGAGGATCAATACGGGAGGATCTATACGGGAGGATCAATACGGGAAGATCAATACGGGAGGATCAATACGGGAGGATCTATACGGGAGGATCAATACGGGAGGATCAATACGGGAGGGTCTATACGGGAGGATCAATACGGGAGGATCTATACGGGAGGATCAATACGGGAGGATCAATACGGGAGGATCAATACGGGAGGGTCTATACGGGAGGATCAATACGGGAGGATCTATACGGGAGGATCAATACGGGAGGATCAATACGGGAGGATCTATACGGGAGGATCAATACGGGAGGATCAATACGGGAGGGTCTATACGGGAGGATCAATACGGGAGGGTCTATACGGGAGGATCAATACGGGAGGATCAATAGGGGAGGATCTATACGGGAGGATCAATACGGGAGGGTCAATACGGGAGGATCAATTATTCTTCTAAAGACAATGTTAGTAAATTTATGGATTTTCCTTTAAAAAATTTGTGCAGGGATAAATCTTCAGACGGAGAGAAACGTCGTCGCTTCTGGAGGTTGTGATGTGTGGTTGTGTGGTGAAGGAGAACACTGAGAGTTAGTATACTGGAGCTTGTGATGTGTGGTTGTGTGGTGAAGGTGAACACTGAGAGTTAGTATACTGGAGCTTGTGGTGTGTGGTTGTGTGGTGAAGGAGAACACTGAGAGTTAGTATACTGGAGCTTGTGGTGTGTGGTTGTGTGGTGAAGGAGAACACTGAGAGTTAGTATACTGGAGCTTGTGGTGTGTGGTTGTGTGGTGAAGGAGAACACTGAGAGTTAGTATACTGGAGCTTGTGGTGTATGGTTGTGTGGTGAAGGAGAACACTGAGAGTTAGTATACTGGAGCTTGTGGTGTGTGGTTGTGTGGTGAAGGTGAACACTGAGAGTTAGTATACTGGAGCTTGTGGTGTGTGGTTGTGTGGTGAAGGAGAACACTGAGAGTTAGTATACTGGAGCTTGTGGTGTGTGGTTGTGTGGTGAAGGAGAACACTGAGAGTTAGTATACTGGAGCTTGTGATGTGTGGTTGTGTGGTGAAGGTGAACACTGAGAGTTAGTATACTGGAGCTTGTGATGTGTGGTTGTGTGGTGAAGGAGAACACTGAGAGTTAGTATACTGGAGCTTGTGGTGTGTGGTTGTGTGGTGAAGGAGAAAACTGAGAGTTAGTATGCTGGAGCTTGTGGTGTGTGGTTGTGTGGTGAAGGAGAACACTGAGAGTTAGTATACTGGAGCTTGTGGTGTGTGGTTGTGTGGTGAAGGAGAACACTGAGAGTTAGTATACTGGAGCTTGTGATGTGTGGTTGTGTGGTGAAGGTGAACACTGAGAGTTAGTATACTGGAGCTTGTGGTGTGTGGTTGTGTGGTGAAGGAGAACACTGAGAGTTAGTATACTGGAGCTTGTGGTGTGTGGTTGTGTGGTGAAGGAGAACACTGAGAGTTAGTATACTGGGGCTTGTGGTGTGTGGTTGTGTGGTGAAGGAGAACACTGAGAGTTAGTATGCTGGAGCTTGTGGTGTGTGGTTGTATGGTGAAGGAGAACACTGAGAGTTAGTATACTGGAGCTTGTGGTGTGTGGTTGTGTGGTGAAGGAGAAAACTGAGAGTTAGTATGCTGGAGCTTGTGGTGTGTGGTTGTGTGGTGAAGGAGAACACTGAGAGTTAGTATACTGGAGCTTGTGGTGTGTGGTTGTGTGGTGAAGGAGAACACTGAGAGTTAGTATACTGGAGCTTGTGGTTGTGTGGTGAAGGAGAACACTGAGAGTTAGTATACTGGAGGTTGTGGTGTGTGGTTGTGTGGTGAAGGAGAACACTGAGAGTTAGTATACTGGAGCTTGTGGTGTGTGGTTGTGTGGTGAAGGAGAACACTGAGAGTTAGTATACTGGAGCTTGTGGTGTGTGGTTGTGTGGTAAAGAACACTGAGAGTTAGTATACTGGAGCTTGTGGTGTGTGGTTGTGTGGTGAAGGAGAACACTGAGAGTTAGTATACTGGGGCTTGTGGTGTGTGGTTGTGTGGTGAAGAACACTGAGAGTTAGTATGCTGGAGCTTGTGGTGTGTGGTTGTGTGGTGAAGGAGAACACTGAGAGTTAGTATGCTGGAGCTTGTGGTGTGTGGTTGTGTGGTGAAGGAGAACACTGAGAGTTAGTATGCTGGAGCTTGTGGTGTGTGGTTGTGTGGTGAAGGAGAACACTGAGAGTTAGTATACTGGAGCTTGTGGTGTGTGGTTGTGTGGTGAAGGAGAACACTGAGAGTTAGTATGCTGGAGCTTGTGGTGTGTGGTTGTGTGGTGAAGGAGAACACTGAGAGTTAGTATACTGGAGCTTGTGGTGTGTGGTTGTGTGGTGAAGGAGAACACTGAGAGTTAGTATGCTGGAGCTTGTGGTGTGTGGTTGTGTGGTGAAAGTGAACACTGAGAGTTCCTCACCCGTAGACAAAATACTGACGGAGGTTCAAGCTGTCATAACACCTCTCTCTCATCCTTCAGGCATCAGAGAAGCAAGTGGACCTGAACACAATTAAGAAACTGAACTGGCCTGGCAATCAGATTCATTTCCTGGAGTCAACCCGTGCATTCAGGTGCAACGAATAGCAACTACTGGACTTGCAACATATAGAATCTCTAAGAACATTTGGCCCACAAACTTGGATACATATTCCTAAGCCTTTCCCTAATCCCTTAACCCTTTCTTTAAAATGTTACTTTGATTAGACTTTAAGATGTAAGTCTGGTCCTAACCACACACTCAGACCTTGACAAAGCACTCAGGAGAGTGTGAAAGATTTTGTGTAAATTTAATACATAAATTTCATAAATCCACAAGTGTGGGTTTTTATTCTATGTTATTATGTCTGTGAGAAGGCATTATTATTACTAATTATTGCTATTCTTCTTATTATTATTGTTCATACCAGGGTTCCTGGTTTGTACTTGTACATACCAGGGCTCACATTGAGGCTGTTGTTACAATGTTTGATCAGAGCGGACTCGATCACTTTTCGTTCAACAAAACCCTTACTTTTAACAATACATTTTGCCCCTATGAAGTCGATAGAATGATCGCATAAACTCGAATGAAAATACAATGCACTGGAGTGCTGGGCTGTATCCAGCACTCCCACTACAGCCCACCATCCAGAGCATTGTATTTACATTCCAGTTTAAGCGATCATTCTATCCACTTCACAGGGACAAAATGTATTGTTAAAAGTAAGGGTTTTGTGGAACGAAATGTGATCGTGTCTGCTCTGATCAAACATTGTAACAACAGCCTTAATGTGAGCCCTGATATGTACAAGTTGGATCCCCCATACAAGCCTCAATATAGCACGTCAATACAATATAGCATCCATATAACCTGTATGGCACTTCTATATATCTTCTAGTTCTGCGTATTAATAGCTGTACAGGCCAATGGGCATTCTGCAGTTGCCTTCCTTCTTATGTTTCCTTTCCTTAACCATTTCTTGTTGGTCAGGTGGACTGCCCTGGCGGGTATAAAATTGTCTGATCAACAATGTTTCATCTTCATTCTACTTTGCCTTTTTCAAATGTGGTTTTTCAACATATATATTTTATTATTATAAATATAATTATTATTATTATTATTATTAATATTATTATTATTATTATTAAAATTATTATTAATATTATTATTTTTTATTAATACTAATAATAATAATATTATTATTATTATTATTATTATTATTATTATTATTATTATAGCGTTTTAGGTTACTAATTTGTTCCAAAGATTATAAGGAAGTCATTTAACATTCTCGTGTGAGTGTATAAATCTTTTTTAATCTTCCAGACTTTAAACAAAAAAAAATAATTCAATTGGTGGAACATGAAAGCATAATTCACATTGTTGGCCGAGTTAATTGTGTAGTTGACGTGGTAACAGCTTCCTAACTGGTTTACCATCCTTATATAATGGGCGTGTAATTGGTGCGGGGAATGTTAAGTGTGGCACAGTCACAATGGCTGAGTTTGGAGGGTAGTTAAGGCGGAGAACCCGGACACACACTGTAATAACCGCCAGACTGTGTCATGTTGTGCCCCCCCCCCTCTTGTGTTGTAGCTCTTGTGTTGTGGCTCTTGTAGCTCTTGTGTTGTGGCTCTTGTAGCTCTTGTGTTGTGGCTCTTGTAACTCTTGTGTTGCAGCTTGTTACAGTATCGACACCATCGTCGGAGTGTTGAGTGGCAATGTCAGCGCCATCTATGGGTCTGCACTCCAACTCCCCCAGTATTGGACGATATGTAGACAAGGCCATCTGTTGGTGGAGGCCTGGTATCGGTGCCCCCCCCCCCCTCCCCAGTTTCCTGCCTTAGTCAGAAAGAGAGGTCGATGTGGATGCCCTCTGGTGGCCGGCGTATCAAGATCAGCGCCATCTAGGTTGTGGCTACAGAGCATAATATCAACTCCCCGGTGAACGAGTGTTTCGTTTTTATGTCCACAGAGGTGACATGTGGAGGCGGTTGTACTGAGGAAGGCAGTTTACCTTGGGCAGTCCACAAACCATTAGCTTGGTCCTGCAAGAAGACTAAGTAGCCGCCGTCGATCTAAGCAGTGTGTTAGCTGCTGGTATACGCAGTGTTGGTGAAGATCGGCGTACCCGGGATTGCTATTAAGGGTTACGGAAGGCAGTGATGTGCTTATCGTGAAGTGCTGCTAGCAAGCTGCTAGAGGCTTCTGCCAGGGAGTTAGCCACCCCTGTATAAGTTAGTTTGGGATCCCTGTCAGCGTGTCGCTGAAGCCCTCTGCCAGTGGGTAGCTGGAGAGCGAAGATGGGGTGTAGGCACATCGTGATACTGTGTGTGTGTGGACTGGCCCATGTAGAAGGTGTGTTCGCCAGTATGAGTGGACAAAGTACTGGGACTGTGGAATCACTGGAGTTGATGAACTGCTTAAGTATTTGTGTCCTGCGTGAAAGAGACGCTATTGTACATAAGTGTATATATACTTTAATATTAATATATATTGGTGAAGAGAATTGAGTATCGCTTAGCCCCCCCCTTCCTTGTGTTTATGCATTGCACTACTGCTTGATATAGCCAGTTTCTTGAAAGCCTTCTTCCTACTTGGTGTCGATACACTAAAAGAGGTTATAACATCAAGAACCCAGTTACTGGTCCCAAGTGGCCATAACTCTTGTGTTGTAGCTCTTGTAGCTCTTGAGTTGTAGCTCTTGTGTTATAGCTCTTGTAACTCTTGTGCTATAGCTCTTGTAACTCCTGTGTTGTAGCTCTTGTAACTCTTGTGATGTAGCTCTTGCAACTCTTGTGATGTAGCTCTTGCAACTCTTGTGATGTAGCTCTTGCAACTCTTGTGATATAGCTCTTGCAACTCTTGTGATGTAGCTCTTGCAACTCTTGTGTTGTAGCTCTTGCAACTCTTGTGTTGTAGCTCTTGCAACTCTTGTGTTGTAGCTCTTGTGTTGTAGCTCTTTCATGCCTCTCTGCTTCTTCCACTTCTAACTCGCCGTCACATGCTTAAAACTTTTAGTAATTATATTATATATATTTCTCTCAAAGTTGGATGTTCTCTTCGGGCTGGGCAGCCGCCCCTTATAGACAGATCACGTAATAATAAATTGGATTTATTATCGGTTGGGTCCGGTGTCTGGGACTCACTTGAACGCTGGTTCGAGTCACTCCATTGTCTCAAAATGATTTTTAATTAATAGGATGATAGTGTAGTGAGGGTCGCGGGGCTCACGTTGAGCTCCCATCACGCCGGCTACCACACACGGCTCAACCTGTTCTCTTGATCTGACTCAACGTGCACAATACGGTGTTTAAGAAGCCA